>NW_006408688.1:6643161-6667266 GCF_000296735.1 Chrysochloris asiatica | reverse complement strand
AGAGTTCCAACACCAACTCATGAGTCCTCTTGACCCGGTATTCCGTGTTGTTGTTGACCGAGCTCCTCACTACACATCTACCTGATCCGCCATCTTCAAGGAAGGCCTGGTAGTGTAGTGGTTAAAAAACAAACAAACAAACAAACAAAAACAAAAACAAAAACAAAAAACCTGGTTGCGAACCTCAATCCATAACAACTAGTAAATTGTAAAGTCAGGATTCAAACCCATGTCTTCCTAATTTCTAAACCTATGTTCCTTCTAATACTCCAGAATACATTTGAACATTCAAAGCCAAATGAACCCCTTACTCTCTGCCTTTGTATTTTCCTTCTAGAGTAACTTTGCTTGGGCTAGCTCAGTGATGGTTAGGGGTTTTTGGTGGGAAATAATCACTTGCTGTCCCAGAGACACTGGTTGTATTTCAATCATTAACAGGAGTGAACATTAATTGAGCATGTCGTGTGCTAAGCACTATGGCAAGAGTATCAAATTCATGGTCTAATCTTTCCTATAAATCATGAACTATATGGGATGGTATTAGTTCAAGACCCTTCCTAACCCACTGCACACATCTCTCCAGGGTAAGGTGTATCTCACTGGCTTCCGTATTAGATGGCTTAGGGAAATACACTGGAGACTCTGGTTACTGAGTTCACAGCATTTTTCCCTGGACCACAAATAGCTTGTGTGGGATGTTTCTTACTCAGAAAATAGAAATGAGTTGTGAGTACAGAAACAGTTCATTGACAGTCATTGTAATCCCTGAAGTAGGAGGGGCAGTGGTTTTGGTGGGGCTACATCCCATCTCATTATCTTCTTCCTGTCAATAGCAGTAATATAGTATTAGCTAATATTTGTTGAGTAGTTATTAAGTGCTGGACATATTCCTAGTCATTGTACATGCATTTTCTCACTTAATCCCTATGACGGCTCTCTGAAGGGGGAACTGAGACAGAGAAGCTAAGTTTATTTGCCCAGTGTCTCACAGTTAGCAAACGGAAGGGCCCTTGTTTGATTTTGAGGCAAAATGACTGATAAAGAGTTCTGCAGGTGGCAATCTGAAACAGACTGTAAATTCTTACAGGAGTTTTGTGTTTTATTCATCTTCATGACACCCACAACATGCATAATTATTGTTAGCTGCATCCAAGTGGGCCTCAATTCATGGAGGCCCTATACACAATGGAATGAAGTGGTATGGTACTAGACTCTGTGCTAGCCCCATGACTGGTTGTGAAACATATATACTGTTTTGTTCTATAGGGTTTTCATTGGCTGATTTTTAGAAGTCAATCTCCAGACCTTTCATCCTAGTTTGTTTTATCTGAAAGCCCTGCTGAAATCTGTTCAGCATCATGACAACATATGAGCCTCCAATGATGGATAGGTAATGGCTGTACCTGAGGTGCATTGGCCGGGAATAGAACCTGGATCTCCTTTATGGAAGGCAAGAATTCTACCACCACTGCTTCCATATATTGTGTTTTTTTTTGTTGTTAATTGCCGTCGAGTCGGTTCCGACCCATAGCGACCCTTTACAGGGTTTCCGAGGGTGTAAATCTTTACGGGAGCAGAAAGCCTCATCTTTCTCCCTCGGAGCAGCTGGTAGTTTCAAACCGCTGACCTTAAGGTTTGCAGCCCGATTCGTAACCACTACGCTACCAGAGTGTTGTTGTTGTTGTTAAGTGCCTTCAAGTAGGTTCTGACCCATAGTGACCCTGTATAGCGTTTCCTAGTAGTGGCTGGTGAGCTTGAACTGCCAACCTTGCAGTTCAAACTGACTTTGCAGTCTAGCTCATTAACCCACAGCGCCAAACCAGGACTCCATATATAGTACGGACTCATAGTAATTACAAGTCTGGCTGCTAACCTCAACCTCAAGGTTCAAAACTACTAGCCATCCCACGGGAGAAAGATGAGACTTTCTGCTCCCGTAAAGATTTACAGCCTTGGAAACCCTATACAGGGTCACTATGAGTTGGAACTGACTCCACCACACACCACCCCTACTGCTACCATGTAAAAATTAGTACTCAGTAGAACCATTCAAAAGGAGCTCTGGTAGCGTAGTGGTTACGAAAAGGGCTGTGAACCTCAAGGTCAGCAGTTCGAAACTAACAGCTGTTCTGGGGGAGAAAGATGAGGCTTTCTGCTCCCGTAAAGATTAGTAGTCTTGGAAACCCTATGCAGGTCACTGTGAGTCAGAACCAACTCCACGGCACATAACCACCGCCACCAGAACCATTCAAAGGGCATTCCTTGCTTAAAGGTGATTGGATATAGCCTGGAGCATAAGATATGTGCTAAGTGATTTTTCACTGACTTGGATTGACACCAGGGTTGTTTTTTTTCTCTAGATCTGACCTCAATTGTGTTCTTTTTGGTACATCAGCTTCAATTATTATGGTTGTTCCAGATTTACTTTTTCTGGCAGAGTTTTCAGCCTTAGCATTCAGCTCACGTTTTCCTTTTAACTAAACCTCCTGTTAGCAACCTGCTCAGAGACCTCTTGACTATGTGAACAAAGTTTGAGTTCAAGAGAGGGTATTTGCTAGTCAAAACTCCACACTTGCTCCTTCCTAAGCTGTGAAAATGTGACCTGGGCTGTGGCAGTCATTGTTTCCTTGGAAAAGAGCAAGACCTGGAGCTCTTGCTTCCTTTCAGGACCCCACTCTCTCCCCTTGGAACAGTGTCACTTGGATGTACTTCATCAGAGAGTCTCTGAACTGGCTCTTAGGAGCTTCCTGTTGGCCAGCTGCTGTGGTGGGGTTGGCAAGTACCAGGTGTGACCAGCAAACATACCTGCCTCAGAGGCCAGAGTCCTTTGAAGTACCGCAGGAATGTCACACTTCAAAGAACCCTCCCTGCAGCTGTCACCTGGCTATCTAGAGGGGCTTGGGAAGTTAATATGCAACAATGGAACCCTGTTCTCCCACCTCTGGCTAACACCTGGAGAGCTGGAGAACATAGTTCTTTGTTACAGAGATTTTGAAAGCATTGTTCTTAATTTATCTTAGCAAGAACTCAAAGCCCTGTATCTTTAGCTAAAGAGCTCTTATAGATATGAAGGGGCTTCAAAAAGAGTTTGGAAAAATTCCATAATCCTTTCATTTTATTTTTCCATGAACTTTTTGAAGCCTCCCAGCCCCATATCTGTCCACCAATAAATAAGTAAACAAACTGACTTTTTATTTTCTGATTAGGATTTTTTTTTAGTAAGGAAGTATTTGCCATTATTATTAGTATGAGTTCAATTACAGGATGAATCTGTAAAAAAAAATTAGTGAGACTTTGTATAAATGTGACACATTTTGAGGATCATAGTGCATTGTATGCAAATTAAAGAATTCTCTTGATGACTTTGCTAGGTCTGCACTGTTATAAATTTTCCTTGGGCATCCAGTTCAGTACTCTGGGGCTGGGATGGGAAGCCAAAATTAATTGCAGCTAGATGGATACAGATTAGATCTAAAAAAGGACTTCCTGGTTATGATGTTATTAAATGCTTGCCTAAATTACTGTGGCAATTTTTAAAGACTTCCTGTCATTTTGATGGTTCCCTTTTCACCATAAAACCAAACTATCATGCTCTTCCAATAGAACAAGCTGGGTCTTTAATTTAAACAGAAATAATAAAGCAGCAAAGGACACAAAAAAGAGGGCTGGGGTGGGTGACCTAGGAAAACCTAAACTCTGTAGACTCTCCTTTAAGCTGGACTACGCAAAATCCAATTAGCTAAACCTCTATTAACATCATAAAGGCCAAATTTTGCTTGAAGTAATCTTTGTTGCTGTTCCAGTTTGTGAATTCAGGCTTCAGCTCCTCCCACCTTCACCTGCAAAAGCCAATAAAGATCATTTCTATACTCTATTTCTTTAAAAAGAGGATAGAGAACTATACACGTGATTAGGGTGGAGTTTCACTGCATATTTCTTTGTAGAGATGACAGGTAAATCAAACCTGGTATCCTAATAATTCATTCACAATGTTTATATGTTGGTTTTTTTTCCTTCTTTGTTTCTTCTATCCACATCTCCTTGAGCAGGAAGGGAAAAGATTTGGAGCACAATACTTTCTTTAGTATCTTGCTGCAACTATTCTGATGATGGAATCTGACTCTGTTCCCGATCTCCTTCCTCTCCAGTGCCTTCATTTACTACCAGTTGCTATGGAGTCAATTCTGACTTGTGGTGATTCTTTGGTGTCAGAGCAGAACTGTGCTCCACAGAGTTTCAGTGACTGGTTTTTCAGAAGTAGATTACCAGGTCTTTCTTGCTAGGCACCTCTCGGTGGACTTCACCCGGCAACCTTTCAGCTGGCAGGCAAGTAAATTAACACTTTCAGGCATGCAAGGACTCCTGAAACTTATTATTGCTATTGTTGGTAAGTGCTGTTGAGTTGGTTCTGACTCATAGCAACCCTGTATAGGGTTTCGGAGAAGTAGCTGGTGGGTTTGAACTCCTGACCTTGTGGTTTTCAATTCAGTGCTGATCCTACAGTGCCACCCCAGGAGACAATTTATCAGAGCTGCCAAAGTATTTGTAGGCTTTGATGCTAAATTTTGCAATTTATTTTCTTCCACCATTTGTGACAAGTACTTCTGTACTCACATCCTTCTTTAGCACAGTGAGTGGGAGGCCAGGGGAGTTGAAAACAAGATTTCTGGAATAGACTGCCTGGTTCAAATTTCACCACCCATTAGTCATGAGAATTTGAACAAGTTTCTTCATCTTTCTGCCTCTGTTTTCTCACCCATCAAATGGGGATAGTAATGATCTCTATCTTACAAGGAAGTCATGAGGGTTCAATGAGATAATGCATAGAAAACACTTAATTAGTATGTGGTTCACACTACAAAAAAAATGCTGTGATAATTATAATCTTCACTGTCAATTAATTGGACACTAACAACATATAATAAGGAGTCTTCTAGGGGAAGACTCATACTTATATCTCTTTCTAGGATCCAAAGTATCTTCCATTATTATGATGTTTTTCCAACTGTAGTTCAGTCCTATGAATAGTTCATGAAATCAGTTTATGTGTGCTTCAACTAGTCTAAAAAAGGAAAAGAATGCATGAGTGCACAAGATAGGGGTTAGGGATAGTATTTTTTTTAGAAAACTTTCATTTCCATTGCACTCGATTATATTCGATTTATCAGTTGTATATTATATATATTTCTTATATCTTTATACTTGTATCTTTATATATATATATACTCACTTATGGTATATTGGATCATGATGTAAAATACCTTATTTCAATTATAGTCAGAAATCTTAGGAAAACACTAGACTACAACACTGAAAGTGACAAGGATTGCTTGATATAGCCTGGTGAAAACCCTCAAGCATCATGTTGTAGAGTGTCTTTTGAAATGATCTGGTCTTTTGGAAATATGATTACGAGAGTCATAAATGCAGCCAACTTGGGAACAAACTTAAAGTCTAAATCCTTGAAGAAACTTACAGAATAAATAGGAGAAGAACACTTAAGCTTAGTACATAATTTAGAAAATCTATTCTTTGTAAATTATATACATGCAAAGGGTTAATATCCTTACTGTAGAAAACAAAATCACAAAGTATAGGAACAGCTAATTCACAAAGAAGTAAATATCAGATAAGCATAAAATATATGTTCTATCTGACGGGTAATAAGGAAAAGCAGTGACATTATTTTGTCACCTATTAAATTAGTAGTTTAATTTTATGATAACCCAACTCCTGGTATGGTGCTGTAGGATAAGCACTGGATTGCTTAAAGCCACCAGCTGCTCCTTGGAAAGCCTATACAGGGTTTCTATGACTCGACACGTAACAACAACAACAATGTAGGAAAAGTTGTAGGAAAATATATACCTCCACACAAGACTCATGGGAATAAATACTGCTGTGGCTCTGTAGGATAAGTACTGGACTGCATGGTCATTTGAATTGCCAGGTCGGCAGTTCAAACTCACTTGCCACTCCTTGGAAACCCTGTACAGGGTCACTATGAGTCAGGTCCGACTGGATGGCACTTTATAACAACAGCAACAACAGATAACTTCTCTGAGGGAACTATTTGACAATCAAAATCAAAGGCCATAAATGTGTGTATACCCTTTAAATTGACAATTCTTCTTGAAAGCTTTTGTCCTAAGGCCATAGTATGTAAGGTATACAAACATAGTAGCAAGGGTATTCATTGTTGCAGGATTGTAAGCAGGATTGTTTGTTATAGCAAAAAATAAAAATAAAAATAAAAAAATAAGGGAAAAAGAATTGTTTCTCAGTAAAGGAGGATTGGCAAAATAAATTTGGATGCTCTGATACAGTGGAATAAGAAACAACCATGAGTATAGGATCAGATTTTTGATTTAAGGATCCAGGCTTCATGTCCCCATCCAGGTGAGAAAAAGAGAGAGCAAGAGAGACGATTAAAAATGTCACAGTGATAAATTTCTCAGATAACTCCCCTTTGTAGAGGCCTGGTCCCCACATATAAATCCCACCTATATGGAGGCTTTCCCCCTTTGGGTACCAGACTTATTTGATTCATTTATTTATTTTTACTTTTTATTGTGAATTTTGAGTAGCTCCTCAGTTTTGCATTCAACAAATCATTCAGTTAGCTTCACCTTGATTGCAGCCCTCTCGATGTAATGTCACTTATCTACTTCTTCCTGTGTTCCTTGTTTCCATTCGTCCTCACCACCCCTTACTCCCTGCTCCATCTTCTAGATTTTGTCCTTAGGTGAATGCTAAGGACAGTCTGGAACAGGAGTGTGGTGGCTCTGTAGGATAAGCACTGGATTGTGAACCACAAGATAGGTGGTTCAAAACTACCAGTTGCCCAATGGGAAGAAGATGAGCCTTTCTGCTCTGGTAAAGATTTGCAGCCTCAGAATAAACTGGGTTGCTATGAAACATAACCAACTCCACGACACTTAACAACAACAACAATCTCGAATGGTTGACCCTTCTATGGTGTGTGTATCTCACTAGCGTTTCCCTTATATACCTATCTAGTACTTGGCCTAAAAATTAAGCCGTGGGGTAGCTTCAGCTCTAGACCTGAGGTTCCAGACCAAGGGCCATAATCTCAGGGTAAAGGCTTTGTTGTTGTTGTTATGTGCTGTCACGTCAGTTCTAACCCATAGTGACCCTGTATAGAAGCCACTGGTGAGCTTGAACCACCAAACTTGAGGTTCAAACTGACTTTGCAGGACTTATTAGCAAGACTTTAAAAAAATTACTTAAAGATTTAGACTTTAAGTTTTCAAATTGCCAAAGCATAGTAAATTGAATTTAGCCATTAAGTGTGTTTTCCCTGAAGAGTAATAATGTGGTTTTGGTACTGCCTGTTGTGAATGACATTGCACGTTACTATGCATGAGCTGAGTAGTCCATGCCTGCTTTGCTATTGTCCCAGGAGTCCTAACCACACCCAATGAAGCTTTGGCTTCCCTCTGGGTAACCTGGTGCCAGGGTCAAGCATTCTGAACTACCTGTTGTTGTTACACCCATTGATGAAACTGTTGTCCTGCCCCTGCCGAGGCCTGGTAAGCCCAGGGGCCTGGCTTACAGACACTTATAGGTTATCAACTGGGAGTTGTGGGAGCTTTTTAAAAAACTTTTTTTTATTATGAATTGAGTGCAAGTTTACAGAGCAGACCACTAGTTGTACATTCCATAAAGCATACACCTTGTTTCATCTCAATTGAAATCCCCTCAATGTAACATCATGTACCCTGCTTCATTCATGTGTCTCTTGTTTCCATTCCTCCTACTTCTGAATTTTGTCCTTAGGTAACGCTGCCCTTTTGATCTCGAATTGTTGACTATTCTATGGTGTGTGTACCTCACTAGTCCTATCTGTTGTTTGACTGAAAATTGAGCCACGAGAGTAGGTTCAGTACCAGACCTGAAGAGTGACCAAGTGCCATAGTCTTGGAATTCTACCAGTCTCTATCTGACCATGAGCCAACATATTTTAAGATTTTGTGTTTTTTTTCCTGCTCTGTCTGGATCCTTCTAATGTGGTCATTTTCAGAGTAATTGATAGTGATAGCTGGGTACCACTTTCTGACCTCACAGACTGATATTTACATGGTCCATTAGTTCACTGGACTAATTGTTTCCAAGCATGTTCAGTTTTCACCATTCTTTGTTCCTCTAGAGATTGAGAAACCAATAATAACACCTTAGATGGCAGTTCATGAACTTTTAAGATCCCATTTGCTCACCAAAATTAGATATAGGACTTTGTTATGCCAATTGAACATGGTGTCTCCCAAGACTATGGTTCTGAACCACCAGGCCCAACAAATTATTCACTCAAGGTGTTTTGGAATATCTAAGAAGTTTTTACAATTTTGTCCCTCGATGGCATTTAACAACAACATTGGGGAGCTATGAAGTCCTGGTGTGGCACTGTATGGTAAACACTGGACTGCGATGTCTATTTGAACTGAAATGTCTGTGGTTGAACTTCCCAAATGCTCCTTAGAAAACCTATAGAGGTTCACTGTAAGTTAGAACCAAATTGACAGCACTTAAAAACAATAGCAAGAATGGGGAGCTGTAGAGCCCTGGTGTGGCACTGTAGGATAAGCACTGGATTGCTAATCAGAAGGTTAGCAGTTCAAACCTACTAGTCGCTTTTGGCAACACTATACAAGGTCGCTATGAATTGAAACTGACTCAATGGCACACAACAACAACATGGGAGCTTTGGGAGTTTTAGCACTTAATATACCTTGACCACCAACCCAGAAGGATGGAAGTAACTTGGGATCCATTTAATTTTCCTTTTTGTTTTCATCATATCTATTGAATATGCCCAGCAAGTAGAAGAAAAAAAAAATGCTCTCATTTCTACTTTTGGAATTAAGAAGTGAGTCTTTAAATCAGACTTAAACATATTCAAGGTACACAATTAATTCTGGTACTAGAGTTGATTTTTGTTGTTGTTGTTGTCAGGTGCCATCGAGTCAGAACCGACTCATAGTGACCCCATGCACAGCAGAACGAAACAATGTCCGATCCTAGGCCAACCTCACTACTGCTGCCACACTTGAGTCCATCAATGATGCCACCTGGCCAATCCATCTCGTTGGGGGTCTTCCTCTTTTTCTCTGACCCTCCATCTTACCCAGCATGACATCCTTCTCCAGTGACTGTTCCCTCCTGACAATATGTCCAAAGTATGAGAGACGAAGCTTAGCCATCCTAGCCTCCAAGGACCACTCTTCCAAACAGATCTATTGGTGCTTTTGGCAGTCCATGACACTTTCAGTATTCTCCCACACCACAACTCAAAGGCATCAATTCTTCTACAATTTTCCTTATTCACTGTCCAGCTTCTGCATCCATATGAGGTTATTGAAAATATCATGGCTTGGGTCAGGCGCACCTTAGTCCTCAAGCTGTCGTCTCTGCTCTTCAACACTTTAAAAAGTTCCTGTGCAGCAGATTTGCCCAATGCAATACGTCGTCTGATCTCTTGACTGCTGCTTCCATAAGTGTTGATGGTTGATCCAAGAAGAATGAAGTCCTTGACAACTTCAATCTTTTCTCCATTGATAAGAATGTTGTTTATTGGTACAGTGGTGAGGATTTTTGTTTTCCTGACATTGAGATGCAGCCCATAATGAAGGCTGTGCTCTTTGATCTTCATCAGTAAATGTTTCAAGTCCTCTTCACTTTCAGCAAGCAAGGTTGTATCATCTGCATATCGCAGGTTGTTAATGAATCTTCCTCCAGTCCTGATGCCACGTTTTTATTCATAGAACCCAGAGGTTGATTTTTAGGTTTTATGAATTCACTGGTTTGTCCATTGAATTAAAGATGAGGATCTCTACTATCACAGTGGTGATTGGTTTCTTGTCCTTTTTCATGGGAAATTTTGATGAATAAATTCATTGAAGTGTCTGCGCAGGGTTAGAAGCTTGGTTGCTACTTGTTAGATGCTGTAAATCACTTCTGAATGATGGTGACCATATGTACAACAGAATGAAACACTGTTTGATCTGGCACTATTATTGTCATGTTTGAGCCCATTGTTGCTGCCACAGTGTCAATCCATCTCATTGAGGGTCTTCCTCTTTTTCACTGACCCTCGGCTTTACCAAGCATAATGATGCCCTTTTTCAGTTTACCAAGGGTGACTGGTCCTTTCTGATAAGATGTCCAAAGTATGTGAGGCAAAGTCTTGGAATCCTCACTTCTAAGAAGCATTCGGGTTGTACTTCTTTTAAGATAGATTTGTTTGTTCTTCTGACAGTCCATGGTAATTTCAATATTCTTTGCCAACAAAAAGGGAAATTCTCTGCTGGCTGCCCTCTGTCTTCTCACAGCTTCCTACACTGGAGTTTTCCTTGGAGGCTGGGACAGCTAATT
Source organism: Chrysochloris asiatica (assembly GCF_000296735.1). Lineage (NCBI taxonomy): Eukaryota > Metazoa > Chordata > Mammalia > Afrosoricida > Chrysochloridae > Chrysochloris > Chrysochloris asiatica. Next base: position 6,656,874 of record NW_006408688.1, on the reverse strand, counting down.
ATTTCAGGCTGGTGTGGCAATTTAGTTCTGAAGATTGAGTGGTAAATCAAAACATGGGTTGTTCTGACCCAAAGAAGCCCTACTGTATACTTCATTAAGTGTCTTTGTGACATTTTCTCTTTCTCTCTCCTTCTGGCTACTGCCTCACCCACACCTTTCTTGGAGTCTGCCCCTAATGAAACTGAAGTTTTCACAATGCCATGGAGATTTGCGAACTGAATGAGTTGCTCCAAGACCTACCATAAAAATAAGTCCTGGCTCTAAGCCTAAGAGAAGTCACTGGGAACCCAATCTGAGCTGGGAAGCCAGCCCACGCTTAGGCTAATGAGACATTTACATGCGAGGCCTTTACTTTCTGTTTGGTCTTCAAGGGACCCATTTATGTGTACACTGGAGGTGAGAGCAGTCCTTTCTTGGTTAGAACCATAAGTTCCTGCAGCAGAGCAGAAGCACTATTAACATGTCCCAAAACACTCTAAAGAAATTCAACACACCCAGTAAAGAACAAAACCCTCAGCTTAGAGCCTCCTTAGCAATTACTTTTCTCTAATGGATGGACTTCAAGGTTGGTTTCAACTGCAAAGTTGGCAGTTCAAGCTCACCAAGTGCTCCTCAGAAACACTATACAAGGTCACTATGAGTCAGAACCAACTTGACAGTGCTTAACAACAACATTTTCTCTTAAGTTTGTTTCTGAATCTTTGCATCATTGTGTCAGCCAGAGTCAGTGACAGCCACAGAGGACTAGAGTGGAGAGTGAAGCGTCCAGCTGATAAGAAGAGAGGGCATACGCACAAGAACACCCACATTTGCAGATAATACCCACTTGACCTGGCATCAATGACTGGATAATCAGAGCTCAACTAGAAGAAGAAAGAAGAAAAAAAAAAGAGTAATCTGATACAATTTGATGAACTTGACCTACACCTAAGGATGTGGTAGCTCAAAAGAAGAAACAAATCTTTACAGCAAGGATCATTCCCACCCCCTCCACACACAGAGTAGACAGGAATGGGCAACTGGGACATTGGCTACCCAAAATGGGGGAGGGGAGCTACAAAGGCAAGAAGTGACTGGCTTACAAGCGTTCAAAAGGAAGCCTAGATCCAGAGGGCATGGAGGAAGGTAGAATCTCTGGGCAGGGCTGATGAAAGGAGATATGGGGATAGGTCCCTTGTGGTACAATTGTGAGTAATTGTTATCTGGACTTACTGTGAGGGTTGGAAATGTAAAGGTGGACATTTTGTAACAAAAGGAGGGGAGTGACTGACTTTGTATTCCAGAAGCGGAGGTCCCTGGAACCATCAAGGGAGAAGAGCAAAGTGTGGGACCCTACCCAGAGAAGCAGTGACGCCAGAGATGGAGGCACAGATGATGATGTGGAAAGATGGAGCAGCTGGGGACTCTGGACCCAGAGAGGGAGAGGGGCTGTATGCTGATGACCTGGGGAGCAGGCTTGCAGGGTATATCCTTTGGTTGGTTGATGATGCATGGAGGGGATTGTAACAATGGCAATGAAACAATATATGATAGGATGAATATAAAGCTAATGTTCTCCCATGTAAACTATCACATAATTCACAATAAACATTAAAAAAAAAGAAGAAACCAAGTTATAGTTTATTTCCAGAAATTACTTTTACATTCTGAGAATTACCTTTCAATAGTGGTCCTTCTGATATTGTCCTAATAGAATCTACTTTTCTTTCTAGACACAATTTCAGAGTACTAAGGAGCTCTGGTAGCGTAGTGGTTTCGAATCGGACTGTGAACCACAAGGTCAGCAGTTTGAAACTACCAGCGGTTCTGCGGGAGGAAGATGAGGTTTTCTGCTCCTGTAAAGATTTACAGCCTCAGAAACCCTGTGCAGGGTCGCTATGAGTCAGAACCAACTCCACGGCACTTAACAACAACAACAAGGACAAGAAATCCAAACCTTAGAAATGGAAGAAAGATAAGACAGTGTGTCATACTGGAAAAATATCTGAAAGGTCACCCAGGATTGTATAATTATTCAAAGAAAAGTGCCTATTGCTGGACACACTATTTAAAATGGAGGGGGCCTAGACTGCTAAGTTATATGTTAATTTTGATGTCTTTCTGGTTGAAAAGATAACACCAAAGATTATGATTTCATTGCTCTGTAGGACATTAACCAATTTTGCATTTAACAGAATAGTATTATTTGTACATTCCTTTTTCAAATTTCTTTAAATACCTAGGTTCCAAATGCTCTTGCAACCAGCTTTACCATTGCATTGGTTCCCTTAACAATTAGTTGAATGTCTGTGAATGTTTGTTTATCCTGTGTTTGCATGAGTCGTGTTTTTAGCAATTTAAATATTACACTTTGACAGTGGAATTGGAAGTTGTTATATTTGTTGCATAAGATTTCTTATAATTTCTTTTGCTTTTTAATTAATGCTGAATGGTGTCATGATTTTATCAACAGTTATTTTTATGGAGGTCTCATATGTAATCCCACCTAAATTCTTCAATACCAGAATTATTTCCTGATGTAAATCAATGTTTACACCTCTCTGTTCCCTGTTCTTAGAAGTTAGAGTTAATGGGACCTTCACAGCAAAGCAAGATTTCTATTAAACAGAAAAAATCATTATGCGTCTAGTTCAACATTGATTGTCAGTGAACTTATTTTGTTTGTATATAATTTTTGTACTAAAGGTTACAACTACCCACATTAATGATTCGGGGTGTGTTACTGAATGAATTCAAAAGAAAATAAGCTCTTTAAATAAAATAATAACTTGAACTATGACAGTTTAATTCAGTCACAATTATTTATTCCCTGAATGAATTTGACCTCTAGTCTTTAAATAACAAACCAGTTTAACTACTTTTTGGTATTATAACACTTGCATCTTAGAACACACACACACAAGAGCCATAAGAAACAATGCTAATTTAAATCCAACAGATCAATAGAGCTGTGATCACTCAGTTTCAGTCTCCTCCATTCACACAGGTTGTTGTTGTTAAGTCCTTACTCATAGTGACTGGTGGGCTTGAACCACAAACCTTGCAGTTCAAACTGACTTTGTAGTTCACAGTGCCACACCAGGTCTCCATGTACTGGTAGTGGTGGTGGCTATGTTCTGTGGACTTGGTTCCAACCCTGTATATCGTTTCCAAGGCTATAATCTTGATGGGAGCAGAAAGCCTCATCTTTCTCCAGTGGAACAACTAGTAGTTTCAAACTGCTGTTCTTGAGGTTAGCAGCCCAGTTCATAACCACTATGCTACCAGAGCTCCTTTTATATATACTAGGAAACAAAAAATTAATGTGACTAGCTTTATTGTAATATTTGCTTTATTGTGATGACCTAGAACCAAACTCGGAGTCCTGGCATGGTGCTGTGGGTAGATGCACTGTACTGCAAGTCATTTGAATTGCAAGGTCTGTGGTTCAAGCTCACCAGCTGCTCCTTGGAAACCCTATACAGGGTCGCTATGGGTTGGAATTGACTGGACAGCGCTCACAACAATAACAACAACAGAACCAAACTTATAATATATCCTAGGTATAATTGTATAGGTTTGGCAGAGGATATTTCTACGTATGTATTTGTATATACTGCAAATATACTTATGTATATAGTAAAATATACAGAAGGAAAAGTTATGAAAACTTAATGTTGTTGTTAAGTGCCATTGAGTCTATCCCGACCCATAGCAACCCTGTATAGGGTTTCTGAGGAGCGGCTGTTGAGCTTGAACTGCCGACCTTGCAGTTCAAATGGCTTTGCAGTCTGGTGCATTAAACCATAGCGCCACGCCAGGACTCCACAAAACAAAATGTGTATAAATTGTTAAATGGAAAAAAAAAAATTTATTCTGTAAACTTTACCAAACATACACACAGAAAGTTAACAAACTAGATCAACTAGAGTTGATTAAAAATAAAGAGGTGGAATTGAAATATAATTATTTTTAACCATAATTTCCTAACCAATAAGGAAGTACATTTAAGACTGATTCCTGATATTGTGTACCAATCAAAGGCGTTTATGTTGCAATAAGTTAAAACTGGCAAACATAAAAACTTCTCAGATTTATAAGAATAAAAAAAATTTTATTGTTTATTTCCCTTTTGACTAGTAAAAAGTATTATAAATAAATACTTTATAATGGAAAACTTTTATCTTAATAAAAAATTTAAAACTTTAAAGAACAAAATTGTGACTTGAAGTTGTTGAAAAGAGTTTATAGAGGTACTCTTACCTCAGGTTAGTAGTGCTTTTTTGGTTTTCAGCACTAATGACTTTCTGCATAAAGTCAATTGATAACATCCATTAATCATCACATTATACTATTAGTCAGTTTGACTTACTGTGGTGGCTTGTGTGTAGCTGTGATTCTGGAAGATATGCCACCAATATTTTAAATACCAGCAGGGTCACCCATGATGGACAGGTTTCAGCTGAGCTTCCAGAGTAAAGCAGACTAGGAAGGAGATATGAACTGCTTCTGATAATATATCTCAAGAACCAGAGACAATGTCTGGCCATCCTGGCTTCTAAGGAATATCTGGCTGTACTTCTTCCAATAAAGATTTGTTTGTTCTCTTGGCAGTTCATGGTACTTTTAATAGTCTCCTCTAAGACCATAAGTCAAATGCATTCAATCTTCTAAGGTCTTCTTTATTCCATGTGCAACTTTAATATGCATATGAGGCTATTGAAAACAACATGGCTTGGGCCAAGCACACGTTAATCCTCAAATTGACATTTTTGCCCGTGAACATCTATATGTGTATATATATATATATGTATGTATATGTATATATACATACATACATATATATTGTGGTGGTTGTGCCATGGAGTTGGGTTCCAACTCATAGTGATCCTGTACATGGTTCCTGAGGCCTCATCTTTTCTGAAAGCCTCCTCTTTCTCCCTCAGAGCCACTAGTAGTTTTGAACTGCTGACTGTGAGATTAGCAGTCTGATTCATAACCTCTATGCTACCAGAGTATAGGAAACCCTATACAAGGTCACTATTTTATATATAATAAACAACGTTCTTATCAATGGAGAAAAGATTGAAGTTGTCAAGAACTTCATTCTTCTTGGATCAGCTATCAGCACTCATGGAAGCAGCAGTCTAGAAATCATGTGATATATCTCATTAGGCAAATTTGCTGCACAAGAACTTTTTGAAGTGTTGAAGAGCAAAGATGTCAGCTTGAGGACAAAGGTGCACCTGACCCAAGCCATGGTATTTTCAATAACCTCCTATGCATGCGAAAGCTGGACAGTGAATAAGGATGACTGTAGAAGAATTGATGCTTTTGAGTTATGGTGTTGGAGGAGAATATTGAAAGTGCCATGGGCTGCCGAAAGAACCAATAGATCTGTTTTGGAAGAAGTGCAGCCTGAGTGCTCCTTGGAGGCCAAGATGGCCAAACTTCATCTCTCATATTTCGGACATATTGTCAGGAGGGACCAGTAACTGGAGAAGGATATCATGTTGGTAAGGTGGAGGGTCAGAGAAAAAGAGGAAGACCCCCAAGAAGATGGATAGGCCAAATGGCAGCATCGATGGACTCAAGTGTGGCAACAGTATTGAGGTTGGCCCAGGATCAGGCAGTGTTCATTCTGCTGTGCATAGGGTCACTATGGTCAACAACAACAACAATTGTATATATATGTACATATAGATATATATACACACAGAGTCCTGATGTGGTGCTTAGGGTAAACACTGGATTGTAAAGTCAGTTTGAACTGCAAGGCCAGTGGTTCAAACCCACCGGGTTCTTCTTGGAAACCCTGTACATGGTGGCTGTGAGTTGGAACTGACTCAATAGCACTTAATAGCAACAACTATATATATGTCAAGGAGTTCTGGTAGCGCAGTGGTTACGAATTGGGCTGTGAACTGCAAGGTCAGCAATTCCAAACTACCAGCTATTCTATGGGAGAAAGATGAGGCTTTCTGCTCCCATAAAGATTTATAGCCTCAAAACCCTGCACAGGGTTGCTATGAGTCGGAACCAACTCCATGGTACTTAACAACAACAACATGTGTGTGTATATATATATATATATATATATATATATATATATATATATATATAGAGAGAGAGAGAGAGAGAGAGAGAGAGAGAGAGAGTCATTGTATACAAAATAAATGGTCACTGTTCAACCATTTCAAGAGGTAACATATGATCAAGAACCAATGGTACTGACAAAAAAAGTTCAAGATTCACTGAATGCATTGGCAAAGAACAAGGCTCCAGGAACTGATAGATTACAAATTGAAATCATTCAACAAACTGATGCAGCACTGGATGTACTCATGTATGCCAAGAATTTTGGAAGGTAGCTGCCAGCCAACTGTAAGAGATCTGTATCTGTACCCATTCGAAAGAGAGGTGACCCAATGGACTGTGGAAATCACTGGACAATATCATTAATATCCCACATGAGTAAAATTTTGCTATAGATAATTTAAAAATGACTACTACATTACATTGACAGGAAACTGCCAGAGGTGCAAGCCAGATTCAGACAAGGATGTGGAATCAGGAATATAATTTCTGATGTCACATGGATCTTGGCTGTAAGCAGAAAGATGTTTACCTGTGCTTTATTGACTATGCAAAGGCTTTCAACTGTGTGGATCATCACAAGCTCTGGTTAACATTGCGGAGAATGAGTATTGTGGAACACTTAATTGTGCTCATGAGGAATCTGTATACACACCAATAGGCAGTCATTAGGGCAGAACAAGGGACACTGAGTGGTTTAAAATCATGAATGGTGTGCATCAGGATTTTATCCTTTCACCACACTATTCAGTCTGTATTCTGAGCAAATAACCTGAAAAACTGGATTATATGAAGAAGAACTTCACATCAGTATTTTAGGAAGATTAACAACTGTAAGATGCAGATGATGCAATCTTGCTTGCTTAAAGTGAAGAGGAATTAAAATACTTACTGATGAAGATCAAAGACCAGAGCCTTTGTTATGGGTTGCAGCTCAATGTAGAGAAAAGAAAATCCTCACAAGTGTATCAATAAATAACATCATGATAAATGGAGCAAAAATTGAAGTTAGACTTCAATTTTTTGAAAAAAGACTTCATTTTGCTTGGATCTACTATCAACACTCATGGAAGCAGCAGTCAAGAAATCAAATGATGTATTGCATTAAATACAAACTTTGCTGCACAAGACCTTTTTTAAGTGTTCAAGAGCAAAGATATTAATTTGAGGACTAATGTGTGCCTGATCCAAGTCATGGTGTTTTCAGTAGCTTCATATGCATGTGAAAGTTAGACACTATATAAGGAAGACCATAGAAGAATTTATGCATTTGAGTTATGATATTGGAGAATAATAATGAAGGTAACTTGGACTGCCAGAAGAACAAACAAATCTGTGCTCCAGATCTGCCCTGGAGAAGGACATCATGCTTGGTAAGATGGAGGGTCAACCAAAAAAAAAAAAGAGAGAGAGAGACCCCAAACTAAATGGATTGGCGCAATGGCAACAGCAATGGTGTCAAATGAATGTAGCAGCAGTTGTGAGGATGGCATAGAATTGGGCAGTGTTCTGTTGTAAATGGGTTGGAACTGACTTTATGGTACCTATCAACAACAAGTATATATATATATGAAGTTGCTTCAAAAAATTGATGGAAGAATAGGATTAAAAATTAATGGAATATATTTTGTTGTTAGGAGTTGTTGAGTTGGTTCTGATTCATAGTGATCCTATGCATAACAGAACGAAACATTGCCTGGTCCTCACAATTATTATGTTTGAGCCCATTGTTACAGTCTATGTGTGTGGTACTGTAGGATAAACGCTGGATGGCTAACCCATCAGTTGTTCAAAGCCACCAGTCACTCCTTGTAAATCCTCTTCAGGGTTGCTATGAGTCAGAAGCGACTCGACAGCACTTAGCAACAACAACAACAACACCCGAAGCCCAAACCTATTACTGTTGGCTCATAGCAACTTTATAAGACAGAGTAAAACTGCCCCAGACAGATTCCAAGACTGCAAATATTTACACAGTTCTCCTATGGTACTGTGAGTTAAGGCGCTGCACTGCAAGGTCCATTTGAACCACAAGGTCAGCGGTTTAAGCTCACCAGCCTCTCCTCGGAAACTATATATACATTGTTGTTATGGGCCAGAACCAACACTTAACAACAATAGCACATATTTATGGACGCAGATGGCCTCATCTTTCTCCCAAGGAGCAGCTGGTGGATTCCAACTGTAGACCTTTTGGTTAGCAGCTGAGTACTTAACCACTGTGCCACCAGGGCTCCTGTTTAGCACATATAGATGTTTTAATAATATTTTGTTGCATTTTGCAGAACATCCTAAGGTCTTTAAGCTGAGGCACTATCTGCTGCATGTGGCATTGGAGGAGTTTCGTGAGTTTGACTCTAGACATATTATTATCTTTAGGGTATATACATTAAAACAACAAAAAAACCCAAACCCATTGATTTTAGTATATTATGTATCATAGAGAACCTGTGGTGGTGGTGGCAGCAGTGTGCTTTGGGATTGGTTCTGACTAATACCAACACTTTATAAGATTTCTGAGGATCTAAATCTTTACCAGAGCAGAAAGCTTTATTGACTATGCAAATGCTTTCAACTATGTGGATCATCACAAGCTATGGTTAACATTGCGGAGAATGTAGAATCTCCTGTGGATCAACTGGTGACTCGAACTACTGAGCTTGTGGTTAGCAGCCCAGCTCACAATCCACTACACTACCATGGTGACCCGATGGTAGTGGTTATGTGCCGTGTAGTCAATTCCAACTCATAGCATCCCTGTATAGGTTTTCTGAGGCCGTACATCTTAATGGGAGCACCAAGCCTCATCTTTCTCCCATTGAGCAGCTGGTAGATTTGAACTGCTGACCTTGCACTTAGCAGTCCAACTTGTACCCCACTGTGCTACCAGATCTCCTTATAGGGACAGAATAAATGGTCCCATAATGTTTCTCGGAATCTTAGTGTGATGCTGTAATATAAGCACTGGATTGCTACCTGAAAGCCTGGCAGTTCAAACTCATCAGTTGCTCCTTGGAAACCTCTTGCAGGGCTGCTGTGAGTCAGAACTGGATCATAAGCTACCTCTTGAAACAGTTGAACATCAACCATTTCCTTTGGATACAGTGAATCTGTGTATTCCTTCCATCTTTTTTGATGCTTTCTGCATCGTTCAATAATTTGCCAGCGAATCCTTCAATAACAAATGTCGAGGCTTGATTTTTTTCTTCAGTTCTTCCAGCTTGAGAAATGCTGAGCGTGTTCTTCCTTTTTGGTTTTCTGACTCCAGCTCTTTGCACATTTTGTTGTAATATTTGACTATACCTTCTTGAGCTGAACTTTGAAATTTTCTGTTTAGCTCTTGGACCTCCTCATTTCTTCCATTTGCTTTAACATCTCTACCTTGGAGAGCAAGTTTCAGTATATCTTCTGACATCCATTTTGACCTTTTCCTTCTTTCTTGTCTTTTTAATGAGTTTTTGCTTTCTTCATGTATGATGTTCGTGATGTCATCCCACAGCTCTCCTGGTCTTCTGTCTTTAGTGTTTAATGTATCAAATCTGTTCTTCAGATGATATTTAAATTCAGCTGGGATATATTCAAGGTCAAATTTTGACTCTCATGGACTTGTTTACATTTTCTTCAGCTTCAGTGTGAATTTGCATATGAGCAATTGGTGGTCTGTTCCACAAGCTGCCCCTGGTCCTGTTTTAACTGATGATATGGAGCTTTTTCCATCGTCTCTTTCCGCAGAGGTAGTCAATTTGATTTCTATGTATTCTATCTGTTGAGGTCCATGTGTACAATTGTCTCTTATGCTGTCTAAAGAAGGTATTTGAAATGAACAAGTCATTGGCGTTGCTGAATTCTATCATGCGATCTCCAGCATCATTTCTACCACCAAGGTCATATTTTCCAGCTACTGATCCTTCCTCTTTGCTTCCAACCTTTGCATTCCAATCACCAGTAATGATCAATACATCTTGATCACATGTTTGATCAATTTCAGATTGAAGAAGTTGATAGAATTCTTCTATTTCATCCTTACTGGCTTTAGTGGTTGGTGCATAAATCTGAATAATAGTAGTATTAACTGGGTTTCCCTGTAGGTGCATAGATTTTATCCTATTACAGACAGCATTGTGCCTCATGATCTGGATAATTTCTTTATTTTTTAAATGTTTTATTGTGAATTATGTGATAGTTCACATGGAGAACATTAACTTTACATTCATCCTATTGTATATTGTTTCATTGCCATGGTTACAATCCCCTTCATGCATCATCAACCAACCAAAGGGTATATACACTGCAAGCTTGCCCCTGGTCATCAGCACACAAGTACATAGCCCCTCTCCCTTTCTGGGTCTAGACTCCCAGCTGCTCCATCACTCTATGTCATCGTCTCGCCTCCATCTCTGACATCACTGTTTCTCTGGGTAGGGTCCTGCACTCTGCTCTTCTCCCTTCATGGTCTCAGGGATCTCCACTCTTGAACTGCAAAGTCGGTCACTCCCCTCCTTTTTCTACAAAACATCTACATTTATATTTCTTACCCTCACAGTCAGTCCTGATAACAATTATTCACTATTATATCACAAGAGACCCATCCGCCTTTCCTTTCATTAGCCCCACCCAGACAGATTGGATATTACTAGATATGCTCTTTTTTGACAATGAATGCAACACCATTCCTCTTTAGTTTTCATTCCCAGCATAGTAAACCATGTGGTTGTCAGATTCAAAATGGCCAATACCAGTCCATTTCAGCTCACTAATGCCTAAGATACCAATGTTTATGCATTTTATGCATTCCATTTCATTTTTGACAACTTCTATATTTGCAGATTCGTACTTCAGACATTCCATGTTCTGATTATTAATGGATGTTTACAGCTGTTTCTCTTCATTTTGAGTTGTGCCTCATCAGTAAATGAAGGTCCTGTGGGCTTTACTCCCATGGGCTTTACTCCATTCGCGTCATCACAATCAACTCTACTTTGAGGATACAGCTCTTCCCCAGTTGCATTTTGAGTGTCTTCCAACCTGAGGTGCTCATTTTCCAGCACTATATCTGACAGTGTTTCTCTGCTATTCATAAGGTTTTCAGTGACTAAATATCCTCTTCTTCCTAGTCTGTCTTTGTCTGGAAGCTCATCTGAATTCTGTCCACCATGGGTGACCCTGCTGGTGTTTAAAATACCGGTGGCATAGCTTCCGCACTCACAAGCCACCACAGTACAACAAACTGACAGCGAGTGGTGGGAATAGGAACTCTGAAATCCTCAAGGCTATGGGAATGGGCTTCAGTTTCTATATGCCTTCTACTTGCTGTCTTCTTCCCTACTTCATTCTCTTCTGCTCTTTGTTGTTGTTGTTGTTGTTGTTGTCAGGTGCCATTGAGTCGGAACTGACTCATAGCGACCCCATGCACAGCAGAATGAAACAACGTCCGATCCTGGGCCAACCTCGCTACCGCTGCCACACTTGACGCCATCAATGATGCCACCTGGCTGATCCATCTCGTTGGGGGTCTTCCTCTTTTTCTCTGACCCTCCACCTTACCCAGCATGACATCCTTCTCCAGCGACTGTTCCCTCCTGACAATGTCTCCAAAGTATGAGAGACGAAGCTTAGCCATCTTGGCCTCCAAGGAGCACTCTTGTTGCACTTCTTCCAAAACAGATCTATTGGTTCTTTTGGCAGTCCATGGCACTTTCAGTATTCTCCTCCAACACCACAACTCAAAGGCATCAATTCTTCTACGATCCTCCTTATTCACTGTCCAGCTTTCGCATCCATATGAGGTTCTGCTCTTTAATGCCTTTAAAATGAATCATCCCTCATAAATCCAAATTCTCTTACAGGAATCTTTAATTCCTGAAAAATGAATCATCCTTAAATTAACTGTCACTGAGGCTGGACAAGGCCAACAATAGGATGAAGGAGAGACCAGTCACTCTCTTGCTCTCTTTTTGTGGTTTCCCAGATAACTACTTGTTGTCAGATTGAAAGGTGAAGTTCCTGTACAGAGGTCTGCCTCATTCGTGGAGAAGCCAGTGACTTGTTTCCTTTTTCCACTTTCTGGCTGTTACTTCTGTGAGACTTCCTCTAAATGTTTAAGAGTACCTGGTATGGTGCTGTAGGATAAGCACTGGACCATAAGGTCAGTTTGAACCACAAGGTTGGTGGTTCAAAACTCACCATTCACTCCTCAGAAACCCTGTGCAGGGTCACTAAGAGTTGACTCGACAGCACTTTCAGCACTTAAAACAGCAATGCTGTAAGTATACCATGAGGCTAAACTTGGCTTTGAAGGAGATGAATAAGGTTTCTTGTTATTCAGATTGGTCTGTGAGTGTCAGGTTAACCCAGCTGGACCTGTGGCCTCCCTTCTCTTACCTTATCTTCAAGTTTATCACACTTGTTCATTTCTCTGTGCAGCTTAAGGATATTAACTGGTCAAACAGAGTATATGCAAAATGCAGTATATGCAAAATGCAGAGCATATGCAAAATGGTGTTGCTGTTTTGTCAAAGGAGGAGCCCTTTAGTTTCTTGCTATTTGACTGAGAAGAAAAGGTCTGTTATGAAGGTATTTGGTGGGTGATGATTATGGGCCTCCCTCTCTTGTTTCTTGCTTTATAAAGGAAGTGACTCATACTGCAGATAAACTGGACTTGAAAGAATGTCTGGCTTATGCAAAGCTCTTATTTACATACTAGTCTCTTTCATTCACAAGGAAATAGGGACTCAAGGACCTTGGGACTGGAGTTCCTCCCTCTTTGATTCATCTTCCTGTTCTTTAGTATGTAGTGGCCTAAGCTGGCCTTAGGAGGGAAGACTGTCTCTGTTTCTAACACATTTACTCAGACAGCCTTTCCTTTGAAAACAGGAATTGCAATTGCTTGAGAGTAAGAGCTGAGAACTGAGTTCTGGTGGTGCAATGATTAAGTGCTTGGCTTCTGACGGAAAGGTTGGAATCCACCAGCGACTTTGAAGGAGAAACGATCTGTTAATCTGCTACAGTAAATGTTGTTGTTAAGTCAGTTCCAATTCATAACAATCCTAATAGGGTTTCCAAGGAGGGGCTGGTTGGTTTGAACCATTGACATTGCAGTTAGGAATCCAGTGTTTATCCTACAGCACCATTCAGGGATTTCCTAGTAAAGATTGCTGCTGCATGCCCTCGGTTTGTTCTAACTCATAGCAAACCTGCATAGGACTTCTGAGGCTGTAAATCTTTACAGGAGCAGAAAGCCTCATCTTTTTTGGGGGTTGTGGCTAGTGGATTTGAATTGCTGACCTTGCAGTTAGTGGCCCCATGGGTAACCCTGGGCTAGGAAATCCAAAAGGACAGTTCTGCTCTCTGTTCTTTAGGGTTACTATGGGTCATAATCAACTAGACAGCACACAACAACAAAAACCAGAATAACTTAGACTCGAGAGAGGTTATTACAAGTTCTGAAATTACATTATGAGTTCCTCAAACTCTCACACCCTCCTCCATTACTATTTTATGTCTTCTTGTCTTTTTTGGATGAGGCTATATGTACACTCTACGCGTAGTGGTTACGAATCGGGCTGCAAACCTTAAGGTCAGCGGTTCGAAACTACCAGCTGCTCCGCGGGAGAAAGATGAGGCTTTCTACTCCCGTAA
>NW_006408688.1:6642603-6643061 GCF_000296735.1 Chrysochloris asiatica | reverse complement strand
TCCTCTGTGTTTACCTTCTTTCACATTGTAGTTGTTTTGATCATAGACTGACCTCCCAGATCCTCTGTTCTTATAATTTTATTCTGTTCTTGACTATTCCATTTGTCATTTGAGTTCAGGGTAATATTGCCACGTACGTCATACTATAGTTGTCTGTTCTTGTTGGTTCTCAGTCCACAGAACTTCCTTTAGGGTGTTTTTCATAGCAGGGTTGGCTTTGGCAAAGTCCCTTAGCTTCTGTTTATCCTGGAATGTTTTGATTACACCATTGTATTTGATTGATAGCTTTGCTCGATAGAGGATTCTTAGGTGGCAGTTTTTCTCTTTCAAGGTTTTATATATATCTCCCCATTCCTTCTTGCCTGCATGGTTTCTGTTGAAAAATCCGAGCTTAATCTGATTTGCTTGCCTTTGTATGTTGTATTTCTCTTTTCCCTAGCTGCTTTCAAGATCCTTTC
>NW_006408688.1:6637469-6642197 GCF_000296735.1 Chrysochloris asiatica | reverse complement strand
GTTTGGACCTCTTTCTGTAGGTTTTGAATTGTTTCCAAAGCTGTATCTATCTTATTTGATTATTCCTGTAGTACTTTCCTGACATCTTTCTAATTTGTCTCAACTCCATTATACAATGTTTTGATATATTTTATAATCATTTTTCTGAATTCCTTCTACGGCATTTCCAAAGCCTGTCCATCTTCCAGTATGGAGTATAGTTCTACTTCCAGCTCATTTGCCTCAGTCACTTTATCTTGTTTCTGGACATGTGCAGATATGGTCATCTGCCTCTGTTTTTTGGGCATATTCAGGGGTTATCAATGGCGTTAATACTTAGATGGGTGTGTATTTTGATATTTTTTATGGTTTCTGATTGCCTCCAGTTAGATGTGATCAGAAAATGGGCTTCCCTTTTCACTCTTCTTCTTGAGAATTTTCAAGATGCCACTGTTGGTCATTTTGACTTAATGTAAGATTTCATTTTTGGCCTATTTCCTTTTTTGTCTCACTGTCCCACTCCACAATCCCCGTTCAGGCCTTTTTTCTAGTTATAAACAGTTTAGGACTGGCTGTGGTCATTTGGTTTTAAGTGGAAACTGTCACTTTAAATTTTGAGGAGATCTGTGTGCATGTGTAGTAGAACCCTCTGAGGGTGGGGCTGGGGTGTCCTCTAGCTCAGGCACCCCTATAATCACCAGAATGGAGGTGCACAGACAGCAAGAGACCAGTGAACAGATACCAAAAGAAAATAATGTCTACACCTTTATCTCCACAGTTCTGCCAGGCATCTGTGGCTGCTCTGATCCTTCCCCTGCTTGGTCTCACCCAAGATGGCTGCTCCTGGAGCAGCTGAGCATCCTGAACTAGAAAGGAATGGATTTCTTGCTTCTGCCACAATTTCCCCTAGCTGTAAGCCTTTAAACCTTCTAAATATTCTTTTATATGTGGTTCAGAGTTTGGGGACTAGCCCTTGAACTTGCTTGGTCCTGTATTCTGTGTTGTTGCTGACGGAGCTCCTACTGCCCTTCTACCCGATCCACCATCTTGTTTGTTCTGCTCTGTAGCACTATTTTTGGAGTTACCTTCTTTTATTTTTCATCAGCACAAAATGTTATGCAACATTGTATGCTTTCATTCTTTGGTCTTCGTCATTCATTGTCCAATTTTTATATGCATATATGGTGATGGGAAATACCATGGCCTGGTTCAGGCACCTTAATCCTTTTGAGCATTTTAAAGAGGAGTTTTTCAGCATGTTTACCAAGTACAATATGCCTTTTGAGCTCTTAACTGCTGCTTTCCTGGGTATTGATTGTAGATCCAAGTAAAATGAGATCCTTGACAACTTCAGAATTTTCTCCATTTATCATGATGTTGATTATTGGTCCAGTTGTGAGAATTTTTATTTTCTTTATGTTGAAGTATAATCCATACTGAAGAAGTCCTAATGTCACAGTAGGTTAACCCTGGGCTGCTAACCAAAAGGTTGGTAGTTCAAACCCACCAGTAATTCAATCTACCATAGGAGAAAGATCAGGCTCAGAAACCGCATGGAGCAGTTCTACTCTGTCCCATCATATTGCTTGTTGTGAGTCCCAGTTGACTTGAGGGCAAGGTTTTTTGCTTTTGTTTAATCCATACTGAAGGCTGTAGTGTTTGGCCTTCATTAGTAAGTTCTTGAACTACTCTTCATTTTCAGCAAATAAGGTTGCATATTGTAAGATGTTAATGAGTCTTCTTCTAATCCTGATGCTGTGTTCTTCATCCAGTCCAGTTTCTCAGTTTATATTCTTAGCATAGAGATTGAATAACTATGGTGAAAGGATACAACACTGACACACACCTTTCCTGATTATAAACCATTTAGTAGTCCCTTGTTCTGTTTGGATGACCTGAAAATACACAGGTATACATCTTTCTGGTATCCTTTGTTTTCAATCAAGATCCTTCTGATATCAGCAATGATCTCTCATCCCATGTCCTGGAATTTCTGGAAGTTTCCTGTCTTTGGATTATCTTCAGCACAATTTTACTTGTGTGTAATATCAGTGATAATGTTTGATAAATTCTGCATTCTGTTAGATAACTTTTCTTTGGGAATGGGTACAAATGTAGATCTCTTCCAGTTAGTTGGCTAGGTTGTTGTCTTCTAAATTTTTTGGCAGAGATGAGTAAGTGCTTCCAGAGTTGCATCTGTTTGTTGAAACATTTCAATAAGTATTCTGTCAACTTCTGCATCCTTGTTTTTTCCAATACTTTCAGTGCAGTTTGGATGTGTTCCTTCAGTCACATCAGTTTTTTATCATATACTGTCTCCTGAAATGATTGAACATGGACTGATTTTTTGATACAGTGACTCTGCATATTCCTTCCATCTTCTTTTGATGCTTTCAGTATTTTACCTACAGAATCCTTTAGTGTTACAACTAGAGGCTTGAATTTTTTTTCAGACAGAAAAATGTCCAGTGTTTTCTTTCCCTTTTGGTTTTCTAATTCCAGGTCTTTGTACATTTCATTACAATATTTTATCTTCTCAAGCTTCCCTTTGCAATTTTCTGTTCAGTTCTTTTACTTCATTATTTCTTTCATCCTTGATTGCTTCTCTACATTTCAGTCTCCTCTGACATCCATTTTAATTGTTTCTTTTGTTCTTGTCTTTTTAATGACCTTCCTATTTTATCATGTCATATATCCTTGATGTCATTCCACAATTTGTCTGGTTTTGGTTATTAGAAGTCAATGCATCAAATCTACTCTTGAGATGGTCTCTAAATCCCAGGGGATGTACTCAAGGTCATACTTTGGTTCTCATAGACTTGTTTTAACTTTTTCTCAGTTTCAACTTGAACTTGCCTAGGAACAATGCAATATGTTCTGTTTCATAGTCATCCCCTGACCTTGTTCTGACTAATGCTATTGAGCTTTTGCATTGTCTCTTTGCACAGAGAATAATGAATAATTATTCTATTTATGCTGTTGAAAAAGGTATTTGCAATGAATAAATCATTGGCCTTGTAAAATTCTTTCATGTAATCTCTTACATCCTTTCTATCTCCAAATCTATATTTTCCAATTACTGATTCTCCTTTTTTGTTTCCAATTTTCCCATTACAATCACCAGTAATTATCAATGCATCTTGACAAATTTCAGACTGTAGAAGTTGGTAATATTTTTTATTTCTTCATTTTTGGCTTTGGTGTGTAACAGAGGATATATATATATCTTCAATATCTATATCTTATATATATCTTTATTAGGTCTTAAACAAGAGTAAACACAAGACAAAGACAAATATGGATCACTTTCATGAGGGAAATCATAGACACCATGATGAATTTCCAGTTTTATGTCCATGTAGTGACTTTTTATAGGGCACAGAGAACAAATAAATCTCCTCCCACACCCATGACTGACAGCAACAACCATGGCATCACATATGTATCACCCCCCACCCCCACTCCTCCCCAGTCTTTTTTTATTAGCTGTAATTTGCCAATCCAGTCATCTTGCAGCATTCTGGAAGTCATGATTAATTTGGTAGGCTCCAATTTCAAATTATAAGTGCTTTTCATAAGCCCAATATAGTTTGTTATTTGTTGGGAATTTTTGTCAAATGTGTCAGCAAGTTAGCACGGCACGTTGGTAGAGCAAAAATTTATTTGTAGATGATAAAACTTAACATGGTTATGATCAATTTATAATAACATCTTTAAAAGTCAAGATTTTATCTGAATTGCAGACTAATATGAAGTCAAATATAGTTAATTAAAATTTAGAAGGAATGTTAGAAGAGAATATTTTAAAATATTAGGATTAACTGTTATAGAAAGCTTTAGATATAATGCTATATTATTATATTAATAACATTTGAATTAAATCTGTAGATAAGCAGCTGGATTTAAAAGACATAGTTATGATTAAGTTGACAATTAAAATAATGAAAAATTTGAACACATTTAATCATATTCTTTTGCTAGAATCTGCTGTAATTTGTTGATAAATAAACTGAGCATTAACTCCATAAAAAACACTCACGTCACTTGATAATATCTAGTGTACCATTGTCCTGAAAGTCAGCTTACTTAAAGAATGGATTAAATCTGTAAATCAATAATTAAAAGAGCATCTTGATATTTTAATGACAAGAAATCCAATTCTTGTATTATACTTGTAACATTGTTGTTATTGTTGTTAAGTGCCATTGAGTCAGTTCTGACCATAGCTTCCCTGCATAGGGTTTCGGAGAAGGTTAGAGAATTTGATTCACCAGCCTTGAGATTGTGGAAAATAAATAAATATTAATATATATTATAATCCTGTTTATTGTATTTGGGTAACCTTTCTTTTTTTCTTTATTTCCTCCAGTAAAGACTTTATGATCTCTCTCTTTTTCTTTGACTACTTCCTGAAGTAAAGACTACCATCATTCTTTTTCCTTTCCTAAAATAAGAATGTACGCCTTAGAAATTTGAACTAGCTAACTGGGTTAGGGAAAAGATTGTGCAGTCAAAGCCCTAGCCAATGAGGTGAGACACAGCCTTAAGACTGGGATCAGGGATTTAAAAACCCAAGCGGAGGGTGTGCTAACTGGCCTGTTCCTGTATGTATGGATATGCGCATGCACCCTCTTGCAGGAGTAAATTTGGTTTGCCAAAGTGCATTGAAAGAAGTGGCAAAGAACAAGGCACCAGGAATTGATGGAATAAAAATTGAAATCTTTCAGGAAAGTGAGGCAGCACAGGAGG
>NW_006408688.1:6631505-6637369 GCF_000296735.1 Chrysochloris asiatica | reverse complement strand
GCGGGAGAAAGATGAGGCTTTCTACTCCCGTAAAGATTTATACCCTCGGAAACCCTGTACAGGGTCGCTATGGGTCGGAACCGACTCAACGGCACACAACAACAACAACTATAGGACTACATACTTATTGTAGGATTTGATAAAACAATTAAGAGTAGTGGCTAGAAACATGGACTGTAGTGTCAACTAGTTTGTGAGTTGGCTGCTAACCTCAAGGTCAGCAGTTCGAAACTACCAGCTGTTCCATGGGAGAAAGATGAAGCTGTCTGCTCCCATAAAGATTTGTTGTTGTTAAGTGCCCTTAAGTCAGTTCCAACTCATAGATAGGGTTTCTGAGGAGTGGCTGGTGAGTTTGAATTGCCAACCTTTTGGTCCAGTGCTTATGCTACAGCACCAGGACTCCAGAAAGATTTACAGCCTCTGAAACCCTATACAGAGTTGCTATGAGTTGGAACCAACTCCATGGCACACAACCACCACCACCACCACCACCAAACCTGGTTTTGCTTTGTAGAATAATCAGTAGATTGGTAACTGCTAGGTCAGCAGTTCAAACATATCAGTTGCTCTTAGTTTAGAAACTTTAAATAAGTGCTATGAGTCGAAACTAACTCTATGGTACACACCACCAACAACAGACCTAGTTTTGTGTTTTCCTAGCTCTATAATCATGGACAAGTCATTTAAGTCTCTTAGCCCATTTCTAGACCAATAAGAAGGCATGTCAATAATTCCTGGATCACAGGACTGCCGTGATGATAATATGAGAACTAATGTAAAGCATGGAGTCCTTTGGTGTGGCACTGTGGGTTAATGTGCTGGACTGCAAAGTTGGTTTGAACTGCAAGGTCAGTTCAAGCTTTCCAGCCACTCCTCGGAAACCCTATACAGGTTCACTATGGGTCAGAACCACCTCAATGGCAATTAAACAACAACACAACAACAATGTGAAGGACATGGCCCAGTGTTTTACATTAGTGTTTATTCTTATTTAGGTTAAAGGTTTTTTATGCCCTGTCTAAATCACTTCTTCAATTTAAACTTTTTTTGGCGGGGAGGGGTAGCTGGCATATCTATCTTCCTCGTATTTGTTGAATGCATCAGTCAGTGGGTGTTGTGGCTTATACTTCCAATTATAGGAAACGTCTATATTCTCATTAACATGCTCAGCTGCTACTTGAAAGTTTAGAGGTTCATATTCATCTAGAGGCTCCTTGGATAAAAGATCTGTTGATCTATTTCTGAAAAATTAGCCAATGAAAAGCTTGTGGAGCACAGTTCTACTTTGACACACACAAAGTCTCCATGAGTTGAAATCAACTTGACAGCAACTGACTTGACTGCAGTGTTAAGAATTCAAATTTGATCCTGAGGCTCCTGAACAGGTAGACAGTTTTCAGGGTGAAGAGTTTATTGTGTTCACCTATGAAGTTAAGAAGTTCCTAGAGGACGGATTCCTTGCCCTGGCAACTGGCTTCTGAACCGGAGATGACCTCACGTTGGTGTGATCCAGAACAACTCCCAATTAGGCATGGCTCAGTCCTCCCAGCAAAACAGCATCTGGGCAGGGCATGAGGCAAACAATCTTCACTTGTTTTCCCCTTCCTTAAAAGAATCCTTCATGTACTCAAAGACAGTTATTAACTCGGTCACAGTTCATTCATCACTTTACGTCCAAACCACTAGTAAAGTGAACTCACTCTTCTGAATTTTTCTTATAGATTCTACTTTTCTTTTCAGTCCATTAATAATTCTTTTGCTTTCAGAAAATCCTGCTTCGGTATTTATTCTTTCTCTTCCTCCTCTCTTCACACTCCAACTAACCCAACTAAGTAGTGGTGAGTGGAAATGTGAAGGATAAGAATTAAAGAATAGTGGCAAAGTCCTTTCATTTATGCACTCAACAATCATATTGGAAGCCCCTTCTTTGTGACAAGCACTGTACTATATATATACTAATCAAAACCAAAAATAATGAACAACAACAAGAAGAAATTAGCACAGACACGACCTTGTCTTTATGGAAGTTATAACCTAGCCTCATCATTGTGGGGAATTTAAAGATTCATTTAGGATCCAGTCAGCACCCAAGACTCAGTTTTATAACCATTTCATCTCAATTCCACTTCAGCCATGCATTTACATAGGCACATCATAGGCATTTACCATTTACCATGACCTTGTCATCACCCAGAACAGAAATCTTAAACTCCAAACACAGCTTCCTATCCTTCCAGTGTTCTCACTCCCATCTTCCAGCCATGCATTTTTCTTGGAGACCTCCAGCTCCTTGCGTCTCCTACTCTGTTACTTCAATGTTTCCCCCTCCTTTCCTATATGGCCTAGTTCATACAGGCATCACAGTTGATACCATCATATCCCTTACACTCTTCTGCTGTCATAGCCACATCCCTACCCTGGAGCAGAGCAACTGGACATCTTCTTCATTTTCACACCTGGGCTTCTGAGTGTTGCTAGGGAAAAAAAAATCACTCAAGATAAATCTTGCAAAAAAATGTATTGTCTCCAACTTCAGGAAGACTTACAATAAAACTGCATAATAATCATTCTATATGTCTGTAAAAACATGCATATATTTCTAATTTTTGAAATATTTGTTATGGAAACATACACAGAAGTGGAAAGAGTATTATTATACACCTGCATACATCTATCTATTCCTTGTCTTCAATCCACTCATGCCCAATCTAGTTTTAACTATGATCTCTATTCCAACCCCAGAATGTTTAAGACGAAATCCTTGATATCACATTATTTCATCTGCAAATAATGTATGTACTCTAAAAGATAGGAACACTTAAAAAGTTAACCGCAATAGTGTTATGTTAGCAAAAGACTTAACACTAATTCCCTAATAGTATTAAATATCCAGGCAGTTTTCACATTTTCCTGTCTTTAACTTTTTTTTCAGTTTACTTGAATGAAGTAAGGTTCATATGGTAACATGTCTGTTGTCTCTTTTTATGTAAAGATTTCACCTAAGTACTTCTGTCTTTCTTTTCTTTTCCCTCTCTCCTTTTCTTTATGTCTTTCTCTCTCTCCTTTTAAATATTATTATTATGTTGTTATTGTTGTTGTTGTTGTTAGGTGCCATAAAGTCAGATTTGGCATGTAGCATTCCTGTGTATGGATTCCTGGTGTGGCGCTGGGTTAATGCGCTGGGCTGCAGTCATTTGAACCGCAAGGTCAGCAGTTCAGGCTCACCAGCCACTCCTTGGAAACCCTGTACAGGGTTGTTCTGGGTTGGAACCGACTCGACAGCACTTAACAACAACAATTCCTATGTACAATAGAATAAATCACTGCCTTGCCCTGTGCATCCTTGCAGTCATTGCCATGTTGAAGTCCAATGCTACAACCACTATATAAATCCAGCTCATTGAGAGTCTTCCTCTTTTTTTGTTGACCCTCAATTTCATGAAGCATGATGTCCTTCTCTAGGGACTGGTCTCTCCTTAAAACATGTTGAAAGTACTGAAATGAAGCCATGTTGCTTCTAAGGAGCATTCTTGCTGTCCTTTTTCCAAGACATATTTGTGCATTCTTCTGGCAAACCAAGATAGATTCAGTATTCTTTGACAATTTATGACGGCAAATAAAAAAGTATTACTACTTGGTTTCCTGTTCATACGTGTACAAGTTTATTCCAAACAGAATGGCTTAAATATGTTGCTGTGGTTAATGGATGGCTGCAGACAAGTTCTTGCAGCAACATACTTGTCTTAGCCTCATTAGGATGCCTTTAAAAAAATGTTCAATCAAAATAGTGACTCCCACTGGGATCCGCTGTTGTTCTGTTGTTGTTAGGTGCCATCGAGTTGGTACCAACCCATAGCTACCTTATGCACAGCAGAACAAAACACTGCCTGATCCTGGGCCAACCTCACTACTGTTGCCAAGCTTGAGCCCATTGATGCTGACACTTGGCCAATCCATCTCGCTGGAGGTCTTCCTCTTTTTCTCTGACCCTCCACCTTACCAAATATGATATCCTTCTCCATTGACTGGTCCCACCTGACAATATGTCCAAAGTATGAGAGGCGAAGTTTGGCCATCTTGGTCTCTAAGGAGCACTGTGACTTTACTTCTTCCAAAACAGATCTATTGGTTCTTTTGGCAGCCCGGAATCTGCTATATCAGTTAAATTCAAGGCAGAAATCTGCTCAGAATGTTATGGTGATTTATTTTGAATTCCAAAGAGATAACCTTGATAGATCTTTTTGAGGGGCACATGCCAATCATTGAGACTTACTGTTGTTGTTAATTGCCATCAAATTGTTTCTGACTCATGGCAAACCAGCATAGGGTTTCTGGGAATCCTGGTGTGATGCTGTAGAATAAGTACTCAACTACAAGGTCGGTTTTAACTGCAAGTTCAGTGGTTCACTCTTACCAGCCGCTCCTCAGAAACCCTATACAGGTTCACTGAGTTGGAACTGACTTAACAGCACTTAACAACAGCAACAGCATAGGGTTTATAAGGAGTGCCTGGTAGGTTTGAACCACCAATTTTGTGGTTCAAACCGTTCTTGTGGTCCTGTGCATACCAGGACTTATTAGGGAGAAGATTTAAGAGCATTGAAAACTATATCAGGAAGAAAAAGGCCAGGAAACTGTTTCCCTGCACCCCCCTGGCCAGGAAAATGCACCTGCTTATTCTTTGAGGGTAGCAAGGGTTGTTCTATGAGCATTCCTTTGGGAACGCTTACACCAAACTCAAGGATCATTGAAAAGGAACATGATTTGAGTTCCTTGAGGATGCCCAAACTGCTGTTTTGATGTGATGTAAATTGAAGAGCACCAAATTCTTTAGGGAAGGGTTAGTGAGATGGAAACACCACCTTTAGAAGTGTATAGACCTGGATGGAGAATATAACCAAAAACAGTCGCTTCACATTTTGAAATTTCTGTTTAATATGGTTTCTTCATCTCTCATACTTCAGACATATTGTCAGAAGGGACCAGTCGCTGGAGGATATCATGTTTGGTAAGGTGGAGGGTCAGAGAAAAAGAGGAAGACCCCCAGTGAGATGGATTGGCAAAATGGCAGCATCAGTGGGCTTGAGTGTGGCAACAATTATGAGGTTGGCCCAGGACTGGGCAGTGTTTTGTTCTGTTGTGCATAGGGTTGCTATGAGTCAGTACTAACTTGATGGCACCTAACAACAACAACAACAATGATTTTGTAGCACTATTTTTTTAATTTAAGGTTTTTATTGTGGATTGAGTGAAAGTTTATAGGGCATATCATCAGTTTTACATTCAATAAATCATATACCTTGATTTATTACAATCATTGTAATCCCCTCCATGTACCATCTGTTAATAGTATTTCTCTCTATTCACTTTGTTGTTGTTGTGTGCCGTGGAGTCGGTTCCGACTCATAGCGACCCATACAGGGTTTCCAAGGCTGTAAATCTTTATGGGAGCAGAGAGCATCCTCTTTCTCCCTCGGAACAGCTGGTAGTTTCAACTGCTGACCTTGTGGTTCACAGCCCGATTCGTAACCACTTAGCTTTTTAAAAACCAAACAAAAAAACCACTCAGGCATATATAATAATTTACATCTCCAAAGGGCACATTCTGCAAGTCTGCCTCCTGGCCACCAGCTCTTAGTCCCTCTCTTCTTAGTCCATGAATCTAGAGTCCTCAGCCACTCTCTCTCACTATGCCCCCATCTCTGCCTCCATCTCTGGCGCTGCTGCGTCTCTGGATAAGTTCCCTCATTCTGCTTGTGCATTTCTCTCTTGGTGGTCCTAGGGTCCTCTGTTTCTAGACTGTAAGATTAACCACTCCCCTTTTTTTGTTACAAAACTTCTACCTTTACAATTGTGACAGTCGC
>NW_006408688.1:6601980-6623066 GCF_000296735.1 Chrysochloris asiatica | reverse complement strand
GAGGTTGGCCCAGGATCGAACATTGTTTCGTTCTGCTGTGCATGGAGTCGCTATGAGTAGGTTCCGACTCGATGGCACCTGACAACAACAACAAAGGTAATTTAGTCTCACTGAGTGTCTTTTAGGGGACATGGGAATTCATTTCTAGCAAGATGGAGTGCTTATCCTACACAGCGCCACACCAGGACTGCACTGTAAACATTATAGTTTCTTAAAAGTTCTAAAATGAAACTACAAAACTGTAATCAAAAGGATATAAATTTAATTATACCAGATTATTCTTTTTTCTGAATTCTTAAACATTAAAATACATAAATAAAATTAAAAAATTCCATGTCCTGTAATGTTGTTGTTGTTAAGTGCCATCCAGTCGGTTCCAACCCGTAGAGGTCCTGTACAGGGTTTCCGAGGCTGTAAATCTTTTCGGGAGCAGAAAGCATCATCTTTCTTCGGTGGAACAGATGCTAGTTTTGAACTGCTGACCTTGCGGTTCACAGCCCGATGTGTAACCACTACGGGACCAGAGCTCCTTATGTCCTGTAATATAATATATTTAATTAAACAAAAAGAACAGGAGACCTCAAATGCATACATCGTTTCTCTGAAAAGCAAAAGCATGTGAATATTAAATTAAGTATTTGCTAACTTAATTAAACACTAATAAATTTATTAAACGATCTTGAAATTACTCATACACTATAAAGTTTAATCACTGTTGAAATAAAAGTTTAACTATTTCAAGGTTTCTTTTAAACTTTTAGTTTACTAATATTACTTTTTAAAGTGATTTTGACTTAAGAATTTTTTTGTCTGGTAGCCTTGTAGTTTTGAGTTGGGCTGCTAACCTCAAGGTCAACAGTTAGAAACTACCAGCTGTTCTGCGGGAGAAAGAGGAGGCTTTCTGCTCCTGTAAAAATTTACAGCCTCGGAAAACCTACACAGGGTTGCTAGGAGTCGAAATGGACTCCACGGCACATAACCAACCAACACCCTAATCAGCTTGTTGCCAATGAGTTTAGTCCCACTCATGGCGACCCTGTGGAGGAAATATAGGAAGGACCTTTGTTATTGTTTTTAAGTGCTCTGGAGTCTGTTCCAACCCATAGTGATTCTGTAAAAGGTTTCCAAGGAGCTGCTGTTGAGCTTGAACTGCTGACCTTGTGGTTCAAACCTACCTTGCAGTCCAGCGCATTAATCCACAGAGCCACAGGAGACCAAAAATTTCCATGGGAATCAACAGCCTCATGTTTTCCTGAGGAGCCACTTGGTGGCTCAAACTGCTGACATTGCTGTTAATCACCCCATGCTTAACATACTGAGCCACCAATGCTCCCTCTAATTGTTGTTCAGTGCCATTGAGTTGATTCCAAGAAGTGGTTGGTGGGTTTGAATTGCCAGTTCAGTTCTTATCCTACAGCATCATACTCCAAAATCTTTGTGGAATCAGAAAGCCTCATCTTTCTCCCAGAGAGACTGGCAGGCTTGATTCTCTGACCTTGGGGGTTCTCAGATGCTGTGCTCCCTATTCCAGTTCTTATCTTTCAGTAAAATTATCCCTGGGCCATATACATTCCCATTGAGCAACCTCCCCCACATCTGGCTCACTTTAAAAGACAAAAATGTAGGTTTGCACATCCATTTGCATATGTTTAGATTGGCCTTGGTGGTTTGGAAACTAATGGGCAGCCAAAGGCCTTTAGGGGAAGTCTTTTCTATATAAGGATTAAGGAAAAAAAAAAAAAATTTAAAGGTAACTTAATTTTTTAAATAGGAGCTCTGGCAGCATAGTGGTTACGAATTGGGCTGCTAACTTTAAGGTCAGTGGTTCCGCGGGAGAAAGATGAGGTGTTCTGCTCCCGTAAAGATTTACTCGTAGTGCAGGGTCACTATGAGTTGGAACCGACTCCACGGTACTTAACAACAACAATTTTTTAAATAACTAATTCAAGTTACTTATGAAAATTTTGGTTTCAGGTTAGAAATATGAAGACCTTTTGAAATGAAAGCATTTTCTTCTCTATATTATCAAGATAATTTATCAGTTCACGTGTGAAAAAATAGAGCTGATAAAAAACATTCTTAATTTAATAATACAATCTGGAGGCAAAATTATATTTTGTGAGTAATTGCTTCAGGAAGATCTTGCTATTGTTAGTTGTGTGAGAAATAGCTGTTGGGGTGGTCCATCTTCAGAATCAAGGAAATCTTGGTGGTAGCAGGTTGGCATGACAAAAGGGAACTCTGAGAAGAGGAAGAGACTAATCTGACCTACTAGACTCTTTTAAAATAAGAATACACCCATTAAGGAAGTAGGGGAAGTTCATGGGGAGGGGGATGAAACTAACTTTAAATGAGAATGCTCCCTGTAGGGACTAGCAGACACCCCTTAGGGAAAGATTGTAAACTCCAAAGTACCCAGTAAAGGGGAAATGGAGGAGGGGCTTTTTGGAGACAAGTATAAAAACCATTTGTAGCAGGCCATGTGGCGTGTCTGCCCATGTCGACTGGGTTGAACGCCTGATTTTGCAAAATCGAATAAAGAAAACCTCAATCTCACTAAGATGAGTACAGGTTGGATTACTTGAGCGCTTGTCAGTATAGACAACGTTTCTCACAGTTGCCATTGAGTTTGTACTAACTTATGCATAACAGAACAAAACACTAAAACACTGCTGTGTCCTGTGCCAACCTCACAATCATTGCTGCTCTTGAGCCCATTATTGCTGCCAATTTATCATGTTGGGGGGGGGCGTCTCTCCCTTTTTTGCTGACCCTCCACTTTGCCAAGCATGATGCCCTTCTCCTGGGATTTGTCCCTCCTGATAATATATCCCAAATATGAGAGACGAAGTCTGGCTATCCTGGCTTCTTAGCAGCATTCTGGCTGTACTTACAACACAGATTGTTTTGTTCTTTTGGCTGTCCATGGTACTGTTATCATTTTCCTCCAACATCATAACTCAAGCACATCAATTCTTCTATGGTCTGCTTTATTCATTGTCCAACTTTCACATGTATATGAGGTTATTGAAAATACCATGGCTTGGGTCAGGTGCTCCTTAGCCTCAAACTGTCATCTTTGCTTTCAACACTTTAAAGGTCTTGTGCAGCAGATTTACCTAATGCAATAGTCATTTGATTTCTTGACTGCTGCTTTCATGAGTGTTGATGGTTGATCCAGGCTAAATGAAGTCATTGACAACTTCAGTCTTTTTTCCACTTATCAGAAGGGCCTTATTTTGTACTAGTCATAGTTAAAAAAAAAATTTTTTTTTTCTATGTTGTTATTGTTTTGTGCCGTGGAGTCGGTTCCAACTCATAGCGACCCTGTACAGGGTTTCAGAGGCTGTAAATCTTTACGGGAGCAGAAAACCTCATCTTTCTCCTGGGGAACAGCTGGTGGTTTCGAACTGCTGTGAGGCTAGCAGCCTGATTCGTAACCACTATGCTACCAGTAAGAACCCACTCAATGGCACACCAGCACCACTCTTTAAATTAACTATCTGAAAGCAACAGAAAGCAGTCAAATAGCAAATGAAGCCCATGTAAATTTTATGTAAAAAGGAAACCAGGACCAATGCTTTTACATGTAAGGTTTAAAGGTGTATGTTTCCCCTTATGATACTCTATGTTGCAACAGCATAACATTTTCAAAAACAGTTTCATCATCAGAGGTTGCTGCGTACAGTTGGGTAATACTGGTATTAACTGGTCTTTCTTATATGTGTATGGATATTATCCTATCACATAAACATTGTATTTCAAGATATATCTTAAAATGTTCTTTTTTGACAATGAATGCAACATCATTCCTCTTCAATTTGTTGTTCCTGGCATAGTAAAACATATGATTGTTCAATTAAAAATGGCCAACACCAGTCCATTTCAGCTCACTATTGTTATTGTTTAGTGCCTTGTAGTTGGTTCTTACTCACAGTGACCCTGTAAAGGGTTACCGAGGATCAGCTGGTGAGGTTTTTAAATTACTGACCCTGTGTTCCACTGCATTTTACTGCAGCATCACTCCATGACTCCTTCAGCTCACTAATACCTAGAATATCGATCTTTATGCATGCTGTTCCGTTTTTTGACGATTTCCAATTTTACTACATTCATTCTTTGTACATTCCACATTCTGACTATTAATGAATGTTTGCAGATGCTTTTCATTTTGAGCTATGCTCCATTAGAAAATGACAGTCCTGAAAGCTTTACTCCATCCGTGGCATTAAGGTCAACTCTACTTTGAGGAGTCAGGTGGTTTTGAGTGTCTTCCAATCTTTAGGACTTATCATCCGGCGTTATACTAGACAATGTTTTGCTGCTTTTCTTAAGGTTTTCAGATGCTTACCTTTCAGAAATAGTCTGTCACTTCTTCACACTCTTAGTCTGGTAGTTGTGTTGAAACATGTCAACCATGGGTGACCCTGCTGGCATTTAAATACCAGTGGCTTAGCTACCAGTATCAGCAGCCCACAAACCGCTACAAACAACACATAAGCATGGCACACTGACAGACCAGCGGTGATCTAGGACCCTGTTTTGTATGACTTCCTCTCTTATGCAGAGACAGGATATATATATATATATTAATGGCTATTGGACAAGATCTTTGGCCCAGTTATTACTGAGAAAAAGTGAATCATGTTTTCAGACGTTTTCCCCCCATGAATGAGCAGTATTAGGTTTTTATTCATTAACAATGACCGCTCATCAGCATTTTTTCCTTTTTTTTTTTAATGTTCTGACACCTTTCCTTGCCTCTATCAGTACTGCCCATGAACCACATAATATTGTGATAAGAAATGGAATTACTCATTGACATTATCATGAAGCTATTTTGAAACCATTATCTCATGTTCATTTCCTAGAATATCATCAAGGCTCCATAATATCATTTCCTTAAAAGAGAATGTGGTTTTTGTTCCAACTGAAGTAAAAATATTTTAGTGAATTTTGTCTTTCAGTACTGCTGAATTCTCTAATGCTGAGGCCAAAAGTTGTAGCTTTAAGCCAACACTTGGCTACAGCAGGACCTGATGGCTTTTGCTGTATTTGAAGTTAGCTGTTTTCAGTAATCTGTTAATCTTTACCTTTCATGCAGTTTATTTGCATTGTAGATTACATAGGACACATTTCAAACCCTGGACTGAAATTCTATTGCCTTTACCTGTGGTTTTGTCCTCTTTTCTTTTATCTCACCCCTTCATTCATTAACTTGCATTCAGGCAGAAAACTAATTATTCTTAGCATTATTTCCTAACGGAATCTACCACAAATCGGTATTGTATATATTTCAAAAGGGGAGCACAGTGGCTTTATAAGATAAGCATGGGACTTTGAACCACAAGGTTGGTGGTTCAAACCCACCAGTTACTCTGCAGGAGAAAGATGAGGCTTTCT
The DNA here is from genome assembly GCF_000296735.1 of Chrysochloris asiatica. Classification (NCBI taxonomy): domain Eukaryota; kingdom Metazoa; phylum Chordata; class Mammalia; order Afrosoricida; family Chrysochloridae; genus Chrysochloris; species Chrysochloris asiatica. The sequence goes on along the minus strand of NW_006408688.1, from coordinate 6,617,663 downwards.
ACTCCTACAAAAATGTAAGGCTTCGGAAACCCTATACAGGGTCACTACAAGTCAGAACCAACTCAAAGACACTTAACAACAACAACAACAAAGGTTAAAAACAAAACCAAAAAAAACTGGCTTTCCAATTGTCTGAGAATTTAATCTGACTTGTTTCTCTTAGTGTAGAAAGTGGTTGTCTAATAATTAGACATTGTCTTGTCTGACCCCCAATCTTTATTCAGGTGTTCAGGTGAGGCAAGCATTCATTAGTGTTTCAGTTAGAGAGTTTTTTTTTAAAAAAAGCCTTTAACAAGCCACAGCTTTCTTTACCTTTTTTGATTAATTTATAGATTCATACATTCACTTATCCATTTCATTCTTTTTTAATATTGCTGTCTGAACGACCATATACAAAGCTAGTAATTAGGCAGCATGCTTAACTAATTTTAAACCAACACTTAAAGGGGTATAGTATCAGGCAGCATTTTATGAGATCCAAAGGAAGAGGCACAGTAAGACAATTTAGAGCTTCTGTGAGGCCTAGGGCCTTGATGACTTATGTTTCAATCATAGGGACTTGTTACAACGATGGTTTTATTTCCAGGCCAGGCATCACAAACATTAGCATAGGCAATATTTTCATGTTGCAGACCGTGTAAGACTAGTCAGAGGTTCGAGGCCCTCTAGGGCTGAGTGTAACAAATGAGGCCACTGGCAGTTAATGGCAAATTGCTTTCATCTTAATATTCAGTTATATATATTAAATTAATACACGGAGCCTTTGACAATCCACAGATAAATGTGATATTTTCCTAAAGCCAGGACTCCTGATAAACGCCCCCTAATGGTGAGTCTGGTCTGGGAGTCCTGCTCTGTGGCCACAGCAATGAACTGTGGAAGCCAGCAGAGAAGCGGAGAATGCCTGGGCAGGGTGGTTGGTGTCAGAATTAGTAAAGGTTGGAGGGTGGGGGTACGTTTGCTCTCTACCTCATAGGAATCGGCCTTTGGCTGTTGAAGTTGAGTCTCCTAAAAGCACTTGACCTCAAGGTTGGTTTGAACTGCAAGATTGGTGGTTCAAACTCACCAGTCGCTCCTCAGAAACACTACACAGGGTCTTTGTGAGTCGGAATCCACTCCACAGCACTCAATGACAACAACAACAACGGCAACCGCTTGTGAAGTCAGTGGAGGTCAGACATGGCCGTATACCATTCTTACAACTGGAAAACATTTTGTTACGTATATTTGTACCAGAAAAGGAGACTAAAGGTTGCAAGGTTAAGCCTTTCTCCAAAGGATTAACTAAGAAATATTTTAGCTACTTCACAGCTCTTTGTTCTATAGACAAAGAACCCATCCTCCCTAATCCTTTTCCAGGTGCAGCCCATTCACCTGGGTGTCTCAAGTCCTCCTGCAGACCTGGCTCAGGAAGCCGAAGTAGCGAAGTAGCGGGCCCAAGCTTTTGTCTTTATCTCTCACCTTCCCCCCAACTATGCTCAGGGGCTATAGATATGTTAATTGGGCCTGAGAAACCAAGTTGCTGGCCTGGGATTCGAACAAGTGAAGTACGATGTAAAGTTACCTGAATGTCTGGAAAAGTACTGATGTTAGCTGTACCTTACCTAAGTCCCTCCCAGCTTGATGTGAAGCTCCTCCCCTGAATAAAGCAGAGGCCCGGGCCTCCCCAGGTGTACATTACTGGTTGGAAGGCATGGAGTAAAGATTGCAGTGCATTACTGGTTGGTAGGCATGCAGTAAAGATTGCAGTGCATTACGGGTTGGAGGGCATGCAGTAAAGATGGCAGGGCAGTGATTGCTGCCTGAAGAGACCACGATGCCTGTACTCCCAAGCCTGCCCACCAGTGATGTATCCACCCTGGCTTTGGGGTGCCTCATTGTCTCTCTCTCTATCTCTTTCTGTGTATTCTTGATATATATGAATCGCCGTCAGGTATCCTCTCCTCGTGAACCGAGCCCCTATGTCGAGGCGGGTCCCTGACACTTTCATCCAGATGCAATGGAATAGAGTTTGTTAACATGGAAAATATGGGCTAACTACATCATACACGCTGGTATGACAACCAGGGTGGAGTCATTTAGATTTTTATTGGAGGTGCCCACTAATTACTTATTGAGTGAATTTGCATATGAGTGTATACATGTTAAGATAGTGTTAGAATATTATTAACTAATGAGCAGCATTCCTTGCAAGGCAATTTGAGACTGAGATCAGCTAGTTAATGAGTTTATGTCAAGAATTTAAGGCTGTGGGCTAGGTGTTGGGCTGCCAACCATAAGTTGTCAGTTCAAACCCACCAGCTGCTCCATGGGAGAAAGATGAGGGTGTCTGTTCCTATAAAGATTTACAGTCTTGGAAACACTCTATAGGAATGCTGTGAGTCAGAACTACCTGGATGGCCTTGGGTTTCATATTATTTTTTCCTTTTTTGATGCAGAAAATTTAGCAATATGCAATCCCGCCAACTGTTGATGTTTTCAGCTATATTTCTACGGAATAATACCTACTAGGTATACAATGAGCAAATTATTTCTTACCATTTGTAAGAATGGTGTGGAGGTGGTGGTTGACTTTGTCTGACTTTACAAGGGAGAAGAAGAACCAGACTTAACATTAGCCTGAGACCAATTCCTACGAAGTGGATGGAGGTCACCTTCTTTACCAGTTCGGTTACCAACCATCCCTCCAGAATACTCATTACTTCTCTGTTGGGTTCATTGCAATGTCCATATAGAATTTACAGACAGTGCTCATGATTATGGGGTTTATTAGAGAAGTTAATAGTTTACAAATCAGAATCAGAAATGCTCAAAATACAGTTCTTCTTTGGTTATGCACCTCTTCTCAGCTATGACCTTGGCCTCTCAGCCATGCAGCCCCTTGACCTCTTTTGTTGCTGTTGTTGTTGTTAAGTACTGCGGAGTCGGTTCCGACTCATAGCAACCCTGCACAGGGTTTCCGAAGCTACAAATCTTTGCAGGAGCAGAAAGCCTCATCTTTTCCCCGCAGAACAGCTGGTAGTTTCGAACTGCCGACCTTGAAGTTAGCAGCCTGCTTCATAACCACTACACTAGTGCTGTTGATATAAGGGCATTCCACACAGCCATAAACCTCAGCATGAAGGTGGTCAGCTCTAGTTCTGTGAGTTGGCAAACCTTTTCCTCCAATTAAGTGCCCGGAGACATGCCACACTGCAAGCAAGCATCCTGCCCAAAGGCACTCAGCTTTCCTCACTCCTTGGGCCAGGACGTCCACCACTCTGTCTTGTGCCCTTGATGTTACTGTCGCTGCTCCTTTGCAACTCTTCTGGTGTCACAGCTTTCAGTCTACTCGATTGAGGAGTCCAAAGGATATGCTCACTCCTAGCTCTTCTTTCTTGATGGTACTGAGATCCCCATTCCTACTTCTGTGATGGCTCATTTAAAACCCAGTGGGATAACAAAATTGACCAGCCTCCACATTCTACTTCCGTGCTATTGGCATGATTCCACCAAATCATTTGGTGTGAATTACAAAGACTACGGTTAGAAGAGCTATAGCCAGTAATTCATGGCATCACACATTTAATATAGTACATGTTTTGCTTTGTAATTTTAGTATGTTGGCATATCAAGTGATGCTTTTAAAGCTTATACCAGGATTGAACCTTGGAGTCAGTATTTCTTTGTTATTTTTCAGATTATTTCTTTCAGATGGAGGAGAAGTAGGTATAAATATAGAGGTTTTAATTGAACACAGACTTATTTTAAAGTGTTTTAAGTATTTAATACATTACACCTACTCTAGTTTGGAGACCTTGGGTGTACAAATGGTTAGTAGGCACAGTTGCTAACTAAATGGTTGGGAGGTTTGAGTCCACTCAGAGGCACCTGAGAAGAAAGGTTTGATTGTTGACTTCTGAAAATTCATTCATTAAGAATCCAAGGGGCACACAAATCGTAATCAACACCATAGCATTGGGTATTTCTGCCTCTGCTTAACCTTCTGCCATGACTTTTATATATTCTTTATATATTACTTGTTACCTTCCCCTAAATGTTTCTCTTCCCTCCACTGCCACCATGTGCTTGCTAAGGTCCACATTGGGAAGTTATTCCTTAATGTTAGGAAGGTGTCAAGAGGCTCTTAAGGCCAGAGAGAGAAGCAGATTTATCTTGGCAGACAGCTCCAGCTATTTGATTACTTGCTACATCATGTTGACAAAAATTTGAAGGCTTGCCATGTTTAATGTAGAATGGTATTCAATCCACTAGCCATGACTCCCATAAGCTCATGAGGATGGAGTAGAAACATGTGGCAATCCAGTGCCTTGTTTATATCCATTTAAAACATAGTTAGGAATGAGAAAAGGGATGTTCATGTGCCCAGATCTGGCCCGAATATGTTTTAGAAAGGGTAGAGACCCCATTTTTAGTGGGTTTTGCTACCTATTTCCATGTCCTTTTTGGTAAGTTAAATGAATCAACTTTCATTTTTGAATGATTAATAAAGAAATGACTCCTTGTCCTCTGTAAATATTATTTATTTCCTTCCTTTTTACGTCGTTTGCAGGCATATCCCTTCATTAACTTCTGTTCATGTAAAAGGAGAGACATCTCTTCTAGCTCAATAATCTAAGCCCATATTTTAGATGAATAATTGGTTTTGTCTGTGAGGATTATTGAAATAATAAAAGGTCTGAAAACTATGGTTCCCAAGTTCCCCACAGTCTTTCTGATGACACTCTCCCAGACACCCAGTCTTCCTCTGTCTAAATCACAGATAGCTTTTGAAAGTAAATTAAAAACTTTTCTACCATATAAACCCAGGGTGTCAACTTCCAGTGCATCCAGGGACCAGCCAAAGTATTAAGGGTACTGGCTATAGGGAGGAAGCAACCAGAGTGGGACCACAACTATCACAAGTTCCTAGGTAGGGCACTGTGGAGAGCTGGAAGGCACAAACCCATCTGCATCGAACTCTGGTTGATTGCTTTGGTGAACTTGGGGCTCAGAGGTTCAAAAAAAACCACCTGGCTATTGTTCTGAAAGCTAAAAGCACCATGTGTGGCAACTATAAAGCGTCCACGGAGCAGATTAACTTCCATACCTCCAATCTGATCTTTGAGCTAAATTAGGAAGTTATCAATGATGCTCAGAGCAGGTGGTCTGAAAGCTATACTTACAGAATGGGAGTGGAAGAGATGTGTGCATGTGTGTATGTTTTTTTTTTTGTGTGTGTATATGTGTGTGTGTGTGTGTAAGGTGCGCGTAGGTAGTAGGTTCACTAAGAAATGAAGTGCTTAGGGTCAGTGAGAGCGGTGTTTTGAGCTCAAGTCCAAAGCATGCAGTACTCCTGGAAGAGAGTATATTCAGAGATAGAAGTAGTGGCAGAAAGCTTAATGCTATGTTGGTTCGTGGTTGGTTATGTGCTGTGGAGTCGGTTCCAACTCATAGCGACCCTGTATAGGGTTTCTGAGGTTGTAAATCTTTACGGGAGCAGAAAGCCTCATCTTTCTCCCGCGGAACAGCTGGTAGTTTCGAACTGCTGACCTTGCAGTTCACAGCCCGATTCGTAACCACTATGCTACCACAGGACGCAAAAGTTAGGGGGAAAATACTGAAGGGCTGAAAGGGTTCAAGCCAGATTCATACTCGATAAAGTGGAGGGTCAGCGAAAAAGAGGAAGGCCTCCAATGACATGGATTGGCACAGTGACAGCAGCAATGGGCTTAAGAGTAACAACGATTGTGAGGTTGGCAAAGGGCCGGGTAGTGTTTCATTCTGTTGTGCATAGGGTTGGTATGAGTCAGAACTGACTCGACGAAACCTAACAACACTAACAAAACAAAGCAAGCAAGCAAACAAACGGGAGAAGATGAGCGTGGAGAAAAATGAAACCAGTTTACAGTTTATAGCCAGCATAGCTTACAAAATGTTGCAGCCAGCATAGCAGAGCCCCATTAGGAAGATACTGAAGAATGCGAGAGAGTCCCTGAATGCCCTGTTACATATAAAGAGACTTGACTGATAGTGAACCAGGGAATGGAGAGGACAACAAGATTACGACACTGATTACTCAAAATTGACCAGAGAGCATTTACTTCCTAAGCCAATATTGATAAGAACTAGACTTGGAAATAAAGTGTGCCTGGAATTAGTTGTGGTATACTTAAATATTGGTTGAGCTGTTGTAATCATCAAGAAGTTTCCTTAATACTGAAAGCCCCAACTTGGTGTACCAGCTAGATTGGTTACATTACAAATCCCCAAACCACAGAATTTTAAGGCTTGAAGATCATACAGCACAGCTCCTCCAAGACCCCGAGTAAAGATTTAACCACTCTCACTATAGGTTTGGGATGGGAACCTAGTCCTCTGCCTAAAACCCAGCCCTGAGTTTTGATATCAGATCCCAACAGCAGTCGCTATTCCCCCACAGGTGTAGAGAAAAGTTGGGTGGAGCGGGAAGGGGAGAGTTGGAATTACAAAATCGGTGTTCCAAAGAAGATTGGGCATAGTTAACATGTCTTTCTTTTCTTCTTTCTTAATTTAGTCATTTCCTCAAATAAGATACCTTGCTGGGATTACCCTTGATGAATAAAGCCATGCTCTTACATGTAGGCAGAATCTACCAAAATGATCTTTTTATTCTTTATATAAATTCATATTAAATCTCTTGACACATTGATTAGGAACTAATTTTGAATACATTTGAGGATCTAAACAGAGCATATTCATCACATCAGAACATGATTATTAATTATGTTATTTTTTTTGTGTTTTACCTTAATATTTAGACCTAATTTTGATAGTGGTGTTGGTGTTGGTTGTGTGCTGTTGCATTGGTTCCGATTCATTGTGATCCTTAAAGGGTTTCTGAGACTATAAATCTGTACGGGAGCAGAAAACCTCATCTTTCTCTCATAGAGTGGCTTGTGAACTTTTTAATTAGCAGCCCAACTTGTAGTCCACTGTACTATCAGGTTCCTTTAGCTCTGATGTAGGGGAGGAAAGAGACTCCATATTCAAATATATAAATACTGTTGTTGTTGTTAAGTGCCATCGAGTCGGGTCCGACCCATAGCGACCCTGTACAGGGTACACTACTCTTTATTAAGTCTTAGACAAAAGTAAACGTAAGACAAAGACAAACATAGATCACCTGAGTGAGGGAAATCCTAGACACCATGATGTGTTTCCAAAGTTCTGTCTCTACACAGTGACCTTTTATAGGGCACAGAGAACAAAAGAATCTCCTCCCACAAATATGACTGACAGCAGCAACCATGCTGGGCCTACAGAAAGCAGGGCAGGGACTACTGAAGGTAAGAAAATTTACAGTTTCTGAGGCTCTCAGGGTATGATATCACAAGGAGGCAATCATTAAGGAATTTAGGAATGTTTCTGTGAGGGAAGAGGCCCAAAACACACTTCAAAATAGACTTTGCGTCTACCTCTGGCAGTTCAGCTGTCAGAGGTGCAAGAGGTACTCAAGAAAAATTGGCATCCGAACATTTAATCCTAGGCACAAAATGGAATTAAGTAAACTCTTCATGCTCTACAACAGCTTTAAGGCATTTTGGTTAGAAGATATATTGCTAATTTATTTCAACTCTGTGGTGTGGTGCTGTAGGATAAGCACTGGACTGCTAATGGCAAGGTTGGTGGTTCAAAGCTACCGGCTGCTCCTCAGAAACTCTCTACAGGGTCACTATGAGTTGGAACCAACTAGACGACACAACAACAAAAGCATTAAGTAGTATTTTTATTGTAGATTGTGATCTTCTAATGTAGGGATTCTTAACCTGTCATTCCACCTTTACATTATACTTCTATATGTCACTAGGGCAGATACTCAAAGGAAGGAAGTGGTACACAACCCAGAATAGGACTTTGTGGGGTAGATGCTAGAAAGCCTTTGCAGTTTGAAGACACACCCCTCAAAGAGCTTATTTCGTGCGTTTAGGGATGGATGTGTGTTACCTCTTAGATCTGAGTGTCCACACACTATTGGTTCTCATCTTGATATCAGGGCCTAAATTAGGATCATCAAAGTTCTCAAAAGATCCTTTGAAAAATAAGCGTCCTCCACCCCATAACCAACTAGTCGAAGAAAGATCTTACAGAGGGTCTATGGACTAGACTTATACTGTGTGTGTGTGTGTGTGTGTGTGTGTGTGTAGGACTAAGGGGAGGAATTAACGGGAGGGTGGAATTTGGGGGAGGAATATCAGAACATGACAGTGGATTCTAAGAGCAGTTCTCACTGTTATGCTTGCCCCAGTGACTGAAGGGCATTTGTCTCTTGATTGGAAGCCTCTCTGGTTGACTAGCCAATCACAAGACTTTCTGAAGCAGCTTGGGTTATAGTTCTTTATTCTCTGGATCCAGGGGTTGGGTTAGTCCAACATCTTAAAAACTAAAGAGCAGTTTGTATTTTTATATGAGAATTTTATCCATTGAAAAAATGAGTACATCTTCTAGTTCCCTTTCAGCACTTAGTATCTCATAGCTTCATAGATAGTGATAGCCCTGTGTTAGAAGGAGTATACTAAAATATCCTTTTTTCTTTCTTCCCTATTCCTCCAATCATCTCTCATTTCTTATAAAGTTGTTGGCTTTCAAATCAGTTGCCGTTTTTTTCTGAGGTTCACTTGTTGTTGTTAAGTACTGTCATGTCAGTTTTGATTCATCGAGACCCTGTATAGAGTTTCTGAGGCTGTAAGTCTTTACTATAACAGAAAGTCTCATCTTTTTCCCACTGAGCAGCCAGTGGGTTCAAACCACAAACTTTGTGAGTAGCAGTCCAGTTCTTATCCTAACTTGTGCATTACACATTTTTTTTTTTTTTTTTGTCTATTGCAGCCTACCCTGAAGAGATATTTTCATGATACTATGGTAATTTTTTTTCACATAATGCTGTAAAAACTTAGCATGTTCTTAGGTGCCATTGAGTCAGTTCCTACTCATAGCAACCCTTTGCACACCAGAACAAAACACTGCCCGGTCCTGCATCCTCCTCACAATTGTTGTTACACTTGAGCAAATTGCTGCTGTCTCTGTGACAATCCATCTTGTTAGGGGAATCTTCTTTTTCCTCAACCTTCCACTTCACCAAGCATGATGTCCTTCTCCAGGGACTGGTGCCTCCTGATAATATATCCTAAGTATGAGAGACAAAGTCTCACTACCCTCCCTTCTAAGGAGCTGTATTTCTTAGAACACAGATTTATTTGCTATTATTTTTCAACACCATAATTCAAATGCATCAATTTTTCTACAGTCTTTCCTATTAATTGTCAAACTTTCACTTGCATATGGGGCAATTGAAAACACTATGGCTTGGGTCAGGCACGCCTTAGCCCACAAACTGACATCTTTACTCTTTAACATTTTAAAGGGGTCTTTTGCAACAGATTTGCCCAGTGCAATGTCTTCGATTTCCTAACTGGTGCTTCCATGAGTGTTGACTGTGGATTCAAGTAAAATGAAGTCTTTGACAATGTCAATCTTTTCTCCATTTATCGTGATGTTATTTACTAGTGCAGTGGTGAAGGTTTTGTGTTTCCTTTATATTAAAGTACAATCCAAGCTTCTATCTTCATTTAGTAAGTATTTTAAGTTCTCTTTGCTTTCAGCAAGCAAGATAAAATCATTTGCATATTGCAGGATATTAATGAGTCTGTCTCCAATTCTGTCTTCTTTTTCTTATCCAGCTTCTCAGATAATTTGCCCAGCATAAAGATTGAATAAGCATAATGAAAAGATTCAAACCTGGCATGCACCTTTCCTGATTTTAAGCCATTCAGTATCCCCTTTTTTTGTTTTAACAATGGCCTCTCCGTCTATAGGTCATTCATGAGTGCAACTAAATGTTCTGGAATACCCATTCTTTGCAATATTGTCCATAGTTGTCATGAGCTACACAGTTGAAAGTCTTTGCATAGTCAATAAAGCACAAATAAACATCTTTCTGGTGTTGTTTGTTTTCAGTCAAGATCCACTTCACATCAGTAATATCCCGAGTCCATGTCCTCTTTGGAATTGCCTGAGTTTATAGCAATTCTGTGGTGATGTATTGTTGCAACTGTTTTTGAATTATCTTCAGGAAATTTTTACTTGCATGTGAGATTAATTATATTTTTCAATGATTTCCTCATTCTTTTTGGAATAGGAACAAATATGGATCTCTTCCAATCAGTTGGCCAAGTATCTGTTTCAAATTTCTTGGCATAGGTGAGTGATTACCTCTAGTGCTGTTTCATTTGTTGAAAGATTTCAGTAATTCCTGGAGCCTTGTTTTTATCCAATGCCTTCAGTGCACCTTGGACTTTTTCTTTCAATACCATTGGTTCTTGTTCATATGCTACCTTTTAAAATCAGTGAGCATCAACCATTTATAGTTGGTACAGTGACTCTGTATATTCCTTCCATTTTTTCTTTTGATACTTTCGGCATCGTTCAATATTTTACCAATACAAATACAATCAATATTTCAAGTCGAGGCTTGATTTTTTCCTTCAGTTCTTTCAGCTTGAGCAAAGTTCGTTGTTTTTTTTCCTTTTTGTTTTCTAACTCCAGGCCTTTGCACATTTCATTATAATATTTGACTTTGCCTTTTTGAGCTGCCCTTTGAAATTTTCTGTTCAGCTCTTTTACCTTCACATTTCTTCCATTCGCTTTAGGTCTTCTATACTCAAGAGCAAGTCTCAAAGTCTCTTCTGATATCCATTTTGATGTTTTCCTTCTTTCATGTCTTCTTAGTGGCCTTTTGATTTTTTCTTGTATGATGTTCTTGAGGTCATCCAAGAACTCTACTGGTTTTTTTTTTTTTTTTTTTCATTAGTGTTTAATACATCAAATCTGTTCTTGAGATGGTCTCTAAATTCATGTGGGATCTATGCAAGGCCATATTTTGGCTCTTGTGGACTTGTTTTCATTTTCTTCAGCTTTGCTCTGAACTTGCATATGAACAATTGATGGTTTGTTCTACAATCTGTTCTGGCCTAGTTTTGGCTGATGATATTGTGCTTTTTCCAAAGATTTATTCAATTTTATTCCTGTCTATTACATTTAATGAGGTCCTTAAAGAAGGTATTTGCAATGAGTAAATCATTGGTCTCACAGAACTCTGTCATGTGGTCACAGCATCCTTTCTATCACCTAGGCCATAGTTTCCAACTACTGATCCTTCCTCTTTGTTTCTAATCTTCACATTCCAATCACCAGTAATAATCAATATATTTTGATTACATGTTTGATCAATTTCAGACTGAAGAAGTTGCTAGAATTCTTCAATTTTATAATTACTGGCTTTAGTGGTTGGTGCACATATTTGAGTAATAGTGATTTTAACTGGTCTTCCTTGTAGGTTTATGGATATTACCCTATCACAGACAGCACTGTACTTCAAGATTGATCTTGAAATATTCTTTCTGACAATGAATGTGGCATCATTCCTTTTCAGTTGTTAGTTTCCAGCATAGTAAGTCCTAGTGTAGCTCTGTAGACTACTAAACACAAGATTACTATGAGTCAGAACCCAGCTGATGATACTTAGCAACAATAATAACAACAGAGGAAACCATATGACTGTTAGATTCAAAATGACTAAACTAATCCATTTCATGTTACTACGACTTAGGATATCAATCTTTTTGCATTTCATTTCATTTTGACAACCTCCAATTTTACTAGATTCATACTTCATATTTTCAACGTTCTGATTATTAATGGATGTTTGCGTCTCTTTCTCCTCATTTTGAGTTTTGCTTCATTAGCAAATGAAGGTCCCAAAACCTTTACTCCCTTTATATCATTATGGTCAACTTTACTTTGAGGTGGCTGCTTTTCCCAGTTGTACTTTTAGTGCCTTCCAACCTGAGGAGTTCAACTTCCGGTACTTTATCTGATGGTGTTCTACTGCTGTTCATCTTCTGGTACTATATCTGCCAATATTCTACTGCTATTCATAAATTTTTATGTGGCTATCCATTCATAAGTAGTCTGCCTCTTTCTTCTTAGTCTGTGTTAATCTGGAAGCGCCCCTTGAAAGTTGTCCACCATGGGTGACCCTGTTAGTATTTAAAATATGGCATAGCTTCAGCAACATGCAAGCCACCACAGTATGACAAACTGACAGATGAATGAGTGGTGTTTTCTTTCACATGTTGCTATATATATATAGCATAGCAATTATGAGAATACTTGCAGCTGGAGGAAGAGAGCAAAGCATGATTTGAAAAAAACAAAACAAAACAAAACCCCCCCATACAATAAGAGTGTTATTTGAGCAAAAATATGGTTAATGACCCTGGCACGAAAGTTGTGAGCCTCTGTGAAATCAACCTCAGTTTCAAATTCATGAGGCATGTATTAGCTGTTAAAATTATTTTTGGCAATTTGGGGATTTTAATCCTTACATGGAATCTTGGTGTGGTACTGTAGGAAAAGCACTAGACTTTGAACCACAAGATTGATGGTTTAAACCCACTGGCTGCTCCTCAGAAAACCCATACAGGGTCACTATAAGTTGGAAACAACTAGTCAGTACTTAACAATAACAACAATGCATACATGTTTGTCAGGGGCATAATGATTCCTGAAGTACTGGTGTGGCACTGTAGGATAAACACTGGACCACAAAGTCAATTTGAACTGCAAGGTGGCGGTTCAAATCCACCAGCCACTCCTCGGAAACCCTATGTCGACTCGCTATGAGTCAGAATCGACTCAACAGCACTTAACAACATCAACAATAGCATATTGATTCCTATGTAGAAAAACAATGCTGTATAAAATAGTTTTAGAGATCCCTGAATCAAATATTAATGTTTTTCAGATGAGATTTTGTGTGAGTACTTCTGTTTGACATAAAGCTAGTGGTTGGCAAAGTCCAGGTATTTTGACTACTAGTAACACATTGGCAATGTGGACATCTTAAGATAAAACCTAACCTTGTAGTATACTCTGGGAGAAGACAAATGCCATATTGGTGGTACCCTTTTTCTATGACAACGTGGATATAACTTGAACGTTTCCCCTACCTGCAAGCTAATTCCCATCAAGAAGAATGCTTCTTCTTTTGAGAAGGGCTATGTGGTGTCATTTGGACCCTGAGCTGAAGTTTTTAGTGAGTTTCTAGCTTACAGATGGAATTCCCAAGTGGTGCAAACGGCTCACACATTTGGCTGCTAACTGAAATGTTGGAGGTTGGAATACATCCAGAAACAGATTGGAAGAAAGGCCTGGTGATTAACTTCCAGAACATTAGTCAAAAAAATACTCTGTGGAGCACAGAGCCCTTTTCAGACATACAACATCGGTTGCCATGAGTTGTAGTCTACTCAACAGCAGCTGGTTTTAACCTTAGTTTGCTGATGTTGGGAAATTCTGAAAGTGACCTCATGTACATACTCATTTCTGCTGTGAGAAGAAATTTCAATAAAATGGGCCCTGTGGTTAACCTGTAAATCAATAAGTGATATCTCTCTATAAGATCAAAATGGAGATCTTAAACTCGTTTTAAGCTAAGCAGTTCCTCATGATTGGTTTGAAAACACTGTTTGTGTGGTGATAAAATATAGTCAGATAACATGAAGCTGGCAACAGAAACAGCAGGCAATCAGTTGAAGTGATGTCTTCAAGAACATCAAGATGTCATTAAGAAAGAGAAGACATGAAGGTCTTCAGAATTAAATTAAATTAGTGTTAATATTTTCTTTTGCATTTTAAAACAGAAGCAGATAATTCTCCAAATATTTTTGGTGCCATGTGGCCTGGAAAGATTCTACATAAAAATACAAGGGAAAAATTTCTGCATTTACTTTGATTGAGATCTGATTAGAACCAAACTTTAGTATTTTCCCTTCTTCCTTCCTCTCTCTCTTCCATCCTTTCTTCTTTCTTTTCCTCTTTCCCTCCATCCCTACTTCTCTATACTCTTTCTCCTATTCCTCTGTCTCCCTCCCTCCTTCCTCTGTTCTTTCTTTCCTGTCACTAGAGAGAAAGCATGGTCTGGGAAATATGCTTTAGATCACATTTAAAAACAAACAAACAAACTTTTTATTGTGAATTGAGTGAAAGTTGACAGAGCAAATCATCAATTTTACATTCTACAAATCATCCACTTCGTTACAGCTCAATGATTGCAATGTCCTCAATATAATGCCAATTGTCCCATTTCCTGCCTTTGAATTTTGTTTCCACTCCACTTCTTTCCCAATTTTGTCCTTTGGTATATGTTACTCTTTTGATCTACAATGGTTAACTTCACTAATATTGTTGTCCCCTATATACTTATCTACTACTTGGTTGAAATGGAGTCACCAGAGTGTGTTCAATTCCAGACTGAAAGGGTGAGCAAAGTTCATACTTTTAAATCAGAACAAACAAATCAGTGTTGTAAGAAGTACAACCAGAATGTTCTTTGGAAGCCAGAATGGTAAGACTTTGTCTTTGCCAATTATGAGGGCATAATTGGAACATATTATCAGGAGGGACCAGTCCCTGTAGAGGGGCATCATGCTTAGTAAACTGGAGAGTCAACGAAAAAGAGGAAGGCCCCTCACAAAGAGATGGATTGACATGGTGGAGCAGCAATGCGTTCAAGTGTAACAATGATTCTGAGGATTTCACAGGACTGAGCAGTGCTTTCTTTTGTTATTCATAAGGTTGCTATGAGTTGGAATGGACTCAATGGCACTTGAGAATCACAACTTACTCCACCACATTCATAGTTATGTTTCTAAGAAAGGTAAATTATCCTCTGTCAAACTTGTATATATTTGTGGATATATTCCTACTCTTCCTCTCATATAAAATGTAGATACACTTGAATATAAAGAATTTCCCTTCTCTTCTTCTTCTTCTTCTTTTTTTTTTTTTTATCACTGCTGCTTTAAAAGTGAGTAGATAGGATTTGGCCAGAGAGATTTCTGAGTGCCCCAGATTGGTCTTTAGGTCTAGCGGTGTCACGTTCTTCACTTGTGAAATGGGAAGGCTAGGAGAGGTCAGGCCTCCTCCAGCTGCTCATCTGAAGGCTTGACCCTTTGATTCTTGGACAGACCTCTCCTGTAAGTGGGAGGGAAGAGGTGGCCTGGGTCTAGGCTACAATTCCAGCCCAAAGTTGTGCTTACCTGATCGGTCTGAGGCAGTGAATATGCAGACAGCAAAATGTCTCCTCTCTCTAGACTCCTTCACAGGGAGTCGCTACAGTGTTTGTTTGTTGAATGCAGAGTTGTGAGGTAACTTTTGGAAAGTTTTAGAGTTATTTTATCACGTCTTCTAAAAATTGTTGTCTTGAAATTTTTGGTTTATAATATTGAAGAAGAACTCTTCCCCACTTCTCCACCCCTAAATCCTAACCATGCATTTCTGACACTATGTGACTGCTTGTGCTTTTGATGGGAGGTATTAGTTATCAGAGAAATGAAAGTAATGGGAGATGTGAGCATTGTGTTGTTAGATGTGTGTCATTATAGACACATGAGAGAGTGTATAACAAGATGTGAAATGCAGTTCTTACGGTCCTGGGTTTTTTTGCTGTTTAATTTAAAGTAGCATATGCTACTTTATGCTGTTATGCTGTCCAAAGAAGGTATTTGAAATAAACAAATCATTGGTTTTGCAGAAATCTATCATTCGTTCTCCAGCATCATTTCTATCACCAAGGCCATATTTTCCAACTACTGGTCCTTTCT
>NW_006408688.1:6592755-6601230 GCF_000296735.1 Chrysochloris asiatica | reverse complement strand
CTCATTTTCTGGTCCTGTATCTGACAGTGTTTCTCTGCTATTCATAGAGTTTTCAGTGACTAGCGATTCGGAAGTAGTTCATCACTCTTTCTTCCATCTGTCTTTGTCTGGAAGCTCATCTGAAACCTGTCCCCCATGGGTGACCCTGCTGGTTATTTAAAATACCGATGGCAGAGCCCTCAGAATCACAGCAATTCAAGCTACCACAGCACATCATTGCTGATGTCCGATGGATCTTGGCTGAAAGCAGAGAATATCAGAAAGATGTTTACCTATGCTTTATTGACCATGCAAAGGCTTTTAATTCTGTGGATCATGACAAGCTATGGACAACATTGTGAAGTATGAGTATTCCATAACACTTAATTGTACTTCTGAGGAATCTGTACCTGGACCAAGAAGCAGTTGTTCAAAAAGAGCATGGGAACACTGAATGTTTTAAAATAGGGAAAGGTATGCGACAAGGTTGTATTCTTTCACCATACTTATTCAACCTGTATGCTGAAGAAATAATCCAAGAAGCTGGGTTCTATGAAGAAAAACGTGGCATCAGGATTGGAGGAAGACTCATTAACAACTTGTGATATGCAGATGTACAACCTTGCTTGCTGAAAGTGAAGAGGACTTAAAAAAAATTACTGATGAAGATCAAAGAGCACTGCCTTCGGTATGGATTGCATCTCAATGTCAAGAAAACAAAAATCCTCACCATTGGACCAATAAACAACATTCTTACCATTGGAGAAAAGATTGAAGTTGTCAAGGACTTCATTCTTCTTTGATCAACTGTCAACACTCGCGGAAGCAGCAATCAAGAGATCAGACGACGTATTGCATTGGGCAAATCTGCTGCACAGGAACTTTTTAAAGTGTTGAAGAGCAGAGATGTCAGCTTGAGGACTGAGGTGCACCTGACCAAGCCATGGTATTTTCAATAACCTCATATGGATGCAAAAGCTGGACAGTAAATAAGGAAGATAGTAGAAGAATTGATGCCTTTGAATTGTGGTGTTGGAGGAGAATACTAAAAGTGCCATGGACTGCCAAAAGAACCAATAGATCTGTTTTGGAAGAAGTGCAGCCAGAGTGCTCCTTGGAGGCCAAGATGGCTAAACTTCGTCTCTCATACTTTGGACATATTGTCAGGAGAGAACAGTCACTGGAGAAGGATATCATGCTTGGTAAGATGGAGGGTAGGAGAAAAAGAAGAAGACCTCCAACGAGATGGATTGGCCAGGTGGTATCATTGATGGACTCAAGTGTGGCAGCGGTAGTGAGGTTGGCCCAGAATCAGACATTATTTCATTCTGCTGTACATGGGGTCACTATGAGTTGGTTCGACTCGGTGGCATCTTACAACAACAATGCTAGTGTAGTGGTTACGACTTGAGTTGCTAACCTCAATGTTGGCAGTTTGAAATTACCCACTGTTCCATGGGAGGAAGATGAGGCTTTCTGCTCCTGTAAAGATTTGCAGACTTGGAAACCCTGTGCAGGGTCACTATGAGTTGGAACTGACTTCACGCTACTTAATGACAACAACAACAACAATGCTACCTTTATAAAATCTAAAATGATTCAGCTAACCACTGAGCTTATATTTCTGGAGAAGCAAATCACCTGACTTCAAAAACGACCGAGCTATAAGTAAGTAGTTTAAATACTCTTGCTGAACTGAGCTGTAAGTGAAAGGTTACAGGTTAGATTCCCATTGGATAGTATTCATAGTAATTGCTCAGTGACATTAGTAGTTTAAATATCTCTTTGTACAAACAGTACCAGTGCTCATACAATCAGCTCTGCACAGGTCCAACGGATGCTTTATGACCTTTTTTGTGTAAAGCGGTCATTTGTTTTATTTTAAAAAATTCTTTGGTGCTGTAATGGGGAGCTGTAAGAATATACTAAAATGGTTATTGGTGGAGATGAAAGAGGCATTTGCTACTCAAAAAAGCTCTGGAACAAACCAGGTTTTGTGTAGATCAGGATGTTCAATTGCAGCCTAAACACATGGCCTGTACAGAATAAAATTGAAACAGCAAACCTCCCTGTGACATCCTCTTGTTCTTTTGCAGCCACTCAGCTCTATTGTTTGCAGGGCACACGATGGGGGATCAATCACCTGACATGCTGTATCTGGTCAGTGAGTTATCTGAATGGGGTCTCTCTGGATTGCCTACTAGAACTGAGTTGTGACATATGAAATGCATGCTGGGCTGTGATCACCACTAGAGAGAAGGAGGGTGGCAGAAAGTGTGCCTGTCATGGCTTGGAATCCAGTCTCTGGTTGCTGCTGAAGACAAAAAGCTGGCTCTGGAATGATTAGAAATGCTGTGTGGCACTGTAAGATAAGCATTGGACTGCTAACTGTAAGGTCGGTGGTTCAGGCCTACCAGCTTCTCCTTGAAAAACCCTAACCAGGGTTGCTGTAAGCTGTTATTGACTTGATGGCACTTCACAACAATAACAATAAAGTACTACACACAGCCCGCACCACTTCAGGCATGGTGTTGTCCAGCTCATGCTATCTAGAATGGGGCCTCTTCCTCTCTGGGCAATTAAAGGAAGGCACAAAGAAGCCATTTGATTTATGTTGCTGTTGTATCTGCTAGAGTTCATTCTAAATCATACCGACTCTATGTGACAAAGTAGAACTACCCATAGTGCTTCTGAGTCCTGATGTGGTGCTGAGGGTTAGTGAGCTAGACTGCAAGGTTGGTTTGTACTTGTAGCTTGGTGGGTCAAGCTCCTGAGAAACCCTCTACAAAGTCTCTATGAATCGGAACCGACTCAACGGCACTTAACAACAACAACAACAACAACAACAACAACAATCTTTATGGAAGCAGACAATTGCTAGGTCTTTCTCCCGCAGAGCTGCTGGGCAGATTTGAACTGCCAAACTTTCAGTTAGCAGTTGAGTGCTTACCTGTTATAGACTTCACCAGAAATCATGGCAACATCTCCATAGGGTTGTCTTGCCTGAACTCTTTAAGGAAGCAGTTTGCCAGGCCTTTCTCCCATGGAACCATGGGATGGGTTCAAACTGCCAACCATTTGGTTAGCAGTTGATCCCAAATTGCTTGAGGGTAGATTCTGCTGTGGCTAACAACATTTAAGGAAAACATGAAGCAAAATAAAAACCAGTGAAACATGGCTAGATTTTTCCACCTAAAGCTGTTTTTTGCCATTGGAAATCCCCACTGACATTTAAGAGCCTGTCTTCCGAGAGGTCAATTGTTTAAACTCATAGAAGTTGTTTTTATTTTTATTTTGTCCAAGAATTTGCCTGCTTATCGTTCAGAGAATAAAATGGTTCTGCAGTCTAAAAAGTTGGCACATGCTTATGAAAATACACCAATATTCCCCTTAGAAAAGGATTTTTAAATTTTATGCTTGTTCTGTCTCCCTTTCTCCCCTCAGGCCTCTATTCTGTTCGTTGGAGAAGGCAGGGTCAAAGAAATGTAAGAGGGAAGACAGGACACATAATAAGCCTTCAACAAGCTTCAGGGCACCCTAGTAAACTTGGTTGTTGCTGTCAAGTTGGTTTTGACTCAAAGCAGCCCTGTATAGGGTGTCTGAGGCTGTAAATCTGTGAGAGCAGAAAGCCTTATCATTCTCCTGTTGAGCGGCTGGCAGGTTTGAACTGCTGGCTTTGCGATTCCTAGTCCAGCGTTTATCCTACAGTGTCACCACACTCCATTAGAATATGCTATCTGCCAGTATGACTCTTTTTTTTTTTCATGTGTGAACGTAAAAGGAAAAATAAGCTGACATCTCATTATAGGAGGAATTCATCTCAAGAATGGACACCTGAGACAAAGTTTTGACAGGCTGACATTTCCTGTCTTTTCTTCCTGGAATTCTAGTCCTTTATTCTAAGACCTTCGAACTCTTATTGTTCCTGATGGAGGTTAGTGAGAAAGTAGATAAAGAGGAGGTGTGTTAGACACTGAGAATGGGTTCTCAGGACATTTCGTTCAGTGGAAGAAATTGGATCCTGCTGAAGGAGAGGGCCTAATTGTTAAATTGCTGGAATAGCGAGGTCTCTTGTTTGCAGTTTTGTTATTTGGTCATTGAGATGACTACTCAGGGACTGAGTGTTGATGGGGGATGAGGGAATAGACTTAGAACAAGCGAGGGTTCCTATTAGAGAGTAGATAAATCTAACTTTACCTAGCAAAACAGAGTTTAGCTCTAGCTCAGTCCCTTACATGGTAAAACAAGGGCACCCTTAGTCTGTTTTCTACTTTGTCGCAGGGTATTTGACTAGTCAGACATTTCCTGACCCCAGTTACTGAGGACAATTGAGAGTTAATTATACTGATTATCTTATATATTACTTTCCAGTGTGAAACCACTCCAGACATGGGTCAGCAAATAGTGCCTTGCTCAGGTATCTTTCTCATCACCCCATTACATTTGATTTAGTCATATGAGGGACTTTAGAAACTTCACAGAAACATGAAATTTTAAGGTAATAAAAAATTTTCAAAACCTTTTTGAAGCCTTCTCATAGCTTTATTTTTCTCAGAGAGAATGAATAACATATTTTTTGTAGAACCCACCTCCACATTCAAGTATTCTTTGAGAGCTTTAAATATTTCTACATTTTTGAAGTTAGAATAAGCAAGTGGTAAGTATATTATCATGTTGTGTGTTTTTTTCCAACAAAGTTTATCAAATTTTAATGTGTTTTCTTTCCTTTTTGCACTAAAGTAGTTTCATTTTATAAAGAATACGGTAAGGTATAGGTGATTTCAGGAGTGACATGTGGAAATAAACTGGAAGGCAAACATTGGCATTAAATTATTTTTAATGGGGTGTAATTATTAATGCACTGGACTGCAAAGTCCGGTTGAACCACAAGGTCAGTGGTTCAAGCTCACCAGCTGCTCCTTGGAAACCTTATACAGGGTCGTTGTGGGTTGGGACCAACTCAATAACACTTAACAACAGTTTTATTTTTACAGATAGACGGTAGAATTATTGACAACATCGGATACCATCTGTGCCATGAGTGTGCACATTCCTATGCAATTAGAGCAGTGATGGCGGCATCTTTCCCGTTGTCTGTATTGTTTACTATGACCCCACATGCTTTTCAAAATAAGGGACCATGCTGTCTTTTCTCTGCTGTGACTTTCATTGTCCTATTGCCACTGCTGAGTGTACCTTCTTTCTGAGCTCTCTGAATTTCCTTTTCTTGATATGTCCATCACCATGTCACCCACACCAGCAGTGGGAAGTCTGCCCAGTTGTCCCTTGATCCCCTTCACAGAGATAATATACAGTTTGACTCCTGTGTTGTCAGCACAGTTGATCACCACTCCTACCGGAAGACCTAGGGAAATCCAAAATTTGACACTGGAGGACCCACCATTTCCTTGCGTTGACATCTGGACTGCCAGAAAAAGGCTATAGTTTATTTTCAGTGAATGGTAGCTTGTTGTTAGTTGCCACTAAGTTGTTTATGACTCATGGTGATCCCACGTATGTAGAGTAGGACTGCTGAAGGCTGTGACCTTTTGGAAACAGATTGCCAGACTTGTCTTCCTCAGTGTCTCTGTGTGGGTTCAGACCACCAAACTTTCAGATAATAGTTGAGTGCTTACCTGTTTGCACCACCTAGGGACTCCTGATGATAACAGAATGTTGAAAATATGGCATGTTCACCTGTTAGTTAATTGTATCTTCAGTACAAATTGTTTCAGAATTTATGTTTCCAGAAAGTTAACCAAGAAAAGCATATTGTGCAGTTATGAATGTTAGAAGGCTGAGAAATGAGAATAATATAATGCTGGAAAATATGGGTGCCCAGGGAGCATAGAGAAAGTGTGTAAATGATGTGCAAAGACAAAAGAACTGAAGATTCCAAGGTCAAATTACACAAGTCCTTAGTTCTTACAAATATTGACCCTGTTCCTTAAGTGAATGTTGAATGACCACTGCTTTAATGAATAGACACATGACAGCATTCAATTAATATGATGACATAATTTGTTCTGATTTCTGGGGTCTTGGTGTTTTTTGGTTGGTATGGTATTTCAAAATAATGCTTGCACCTGAATATAGGGAAGGCTCCCTGCAGAGCACTTTCAAGCATGTTGGGTAGGCTGATACTAAGGTTCTAGGGGACAATTTATTTAAGTTGAAAGGTTTGCAATGGACAAAGGAGGAAGGCGTCTTGCAGCTTGCAGGGCTTTTGGGGATGTGCGGTGGGACTTGCATAAATAAAGAAAACAGAGGTGTTTTCTGCAGGGATTCTGAAAAACAGAGGCAATATTGTTCTGGGAGCGAGTGTTATATTACCTTTAATTTTCTGAAAAACATTTACCCCGATCATGTGCTCCATAGCTTGCTTTGCTTTCATATATACCTCCAGACAGTCAATTAGTATTTGAGGTACACTGTGGGTACCTCAAATTTCAAATGATTTTTCATTATGGAAATGCTAATTTTTAAAATGAGATAATGGTTCTAAGGTATGGCTATACTATCTCTTAGAACTTTGTGCTGATGAATCTGTGGATGAAATGGTATGATGTTTGGGATTTGGGCTGAGTGTTGGTACAGGGGAGTTATTAAATGTTGTCGAGTTGGTTCCTACTCATAGTGATCCTGTTTAGGGTTTCTGAGGAGTGACTGGTGAGCTTGAACCACCAACTTTGCTGTTCAAACTGACCTTGCAGTCCATTGCATTAACCCCCAGCACCACACCAGGACTCCAGGAGTGGGTAACTGTTGAAACTACAACAGTACCGGGTGCACGGGTGGTCATTATGCCATCTCTCTACTTTCAAATATGCTCGAGATTTTCATAATTAAACTGTCTTTAAAACAAAAAATAAAAGAAGAAAATAAACAAATCAATTTAGCACTAGCACTTCAGCCAATTTTGTCTCTGATTAATCCTGAAAGATACGGTAATTAGCAGTGTTAGAAAGTACTGTTCGTTTGATAGAATGACAGCTGTTTACAAAATGTGAGTTGGCCAGAAATAATGTACAAGCTCCTCCACTCTCAAATAAACAGGACTTAAGAGTCTGAGAGAGAGTGTGCTCTAGGCCCAGAGCTACCTAGTCCTTCATTCAGGTGCTACATGGAAGTCTGTCTCCTGATTCAAACTAGAGGTGAGCCGCCTGGGCCTCCAGCTAGAATGTTGCCTGTGCAACTTTCTTTTCAGAGACTGAAACTGACAGAGAACTGGCAATATCCTGATTTTAAGAACTAGTTATATGGCATTTTTGTGTGTGCCAGCTTGATACTAAATGTGTTAGAATGTGGTCATACCACCTGCTATGGAAGTTGGTGGGGTCGTGGCACTCATGTACCTTTAACTACAGACAAGCTAGTTGTGAGCAGCCACTTTAGTTGGTTTGGACTCATGGCAGACATTAGGGGGGATTCTTCTATTTCTGTGTGGAACACAGCATGTCTGTCTCACAATTAGGGCTTCAGAGAATACTGCACTGGCCTCTCAGGGACGTGGCTGTGTACATCCCAGTGCAGTACCTGGGTACAGAGACAAGGGTGCTCATCCAGGTGTGCCTTAGTTGTAGAAGATTATCAGCTCTGGTAGCGTAGTAGTTACGAATAGGGCTGCGAACCGCAAGGCCAGCAGTTTGAAACTACTAGCTGCTCCGCAGGAGAAAGATGAGGCTTTCTGCTCCCGTAAAGATTTACAGCCTCAGAAACCCTGTTCAGGGTCACTATGGGTTGGAACTGACTCTATGGCACTTAACAACAACAACAACATCAACTGGGGGAGTAAGAAGATGAGGGGAGAAAAATAGTTGATATTTATGATAATGCCCTATACCCTCTAGTGATTTATTAACAATTGATGAAGCACTTTAAGTAGATAGAGTTCCTAAAGAATGAATGAAATTTGTGTAACTATTGTTGTTGTTAGGTACTATCAAGTTAGTACAGACTCATAGCGATACTATGCACAACAGAACGAAACACTGCTCTGTCCTGTAGTAACCTCACAAGCTACATTTGAGCCCATTGCTACTGCCACTGTGCCAATCCATCTTGTTGGGGGTCTTCCTCTTTTTCTTAAGCCCTGAATTTTACCAAACATGATGTCCTTCTCCAGGGACTGTCCCTCCTGATAATATTTCAACACAACTGAAAGCCTTTACATAGTCAATAAAACACAGGTAAACATCTTTCTGGTACTCTCTGCTTTCAGCCAAGATCCATCTGATGTCAGCAATGATATCCCTCATAGCTCATCCTCTTCTGAATCTGACATGAACCTGTGGAAGTTCTCTGTCAATGTATAATTGTAACCATCTTTGAATTATCTTTACTAAAATTTTACTTGCCTGGAATATTGATGATATTGTCTGATGATTTCCGCATTCCATTCGGTCACCTCTCTTTTGTTGTTTGTTGTTAGGTGCCATCAAGTTGGTACCAACTCATACCAACCCTATGCACAGCAGAATGAAACACTACCCAATC
>NW_006408688.1:6566562-6591975 GCF_000296735.1 Chrysochloris asiatica | reverse complement strand
ACAGGTTGAATAAGTATGGTGAAAGAATACAACCTTGTCGCACACCTTTCTTAATTTTAACCCAGTCAGTGTTCCCATGTTCTGTTCGAACAGCTGCCTCTTGGTCCAGGTACAGATTCCTCATTAGCACAATTAAGTGTTCCAAAATACTCATACTTTGCAATATTGTCCATAGCTTGTCATGATCCACACAATCGAAAGCCTTTGCCTAGTCAATAAAGCACAGGTTAACATTTTTCTGATATTCTCTGCTTTCAGTCAAGATCCATTGGACATCAGCAATGATATCCCTCATTCCACAGCCTCTTCTGAATCTGGTTTGAACCTCTTGAAGTTCTCTGTCAATGTATGCTTGCAGCTGTTTCTGTATTAGCTTTAGTAAAACTTTACTTGCATGGGATATCAAAGAGAGTGTCCTTTGGAATGGCACAAATATGGATCTCTTCCAGTTATTTGTCTTCCAAATTTCTTGGCAGAGATGAGTGAGTGTCTTCAGTGCTTCATCAGTTTGCTGGAAGGTTTAAATTTGTTTTCCATCAATTCCCGGAGTCTTGTTCTTTACCAGTGCCTTCAAAGAGGTTCTAAAGAGTGAGTGAAATTTATGTAATTATTGTTTATATGATTCCCATTTGTAAACTTTGTGAGTTAAAGTTTGTGTAAACTTTCATTACTCATATTAAAATGGGTTCCTTGTTTATCTCTGGATTGTCACTAGTTTTAAAGAAGTTAAAAAATATTTTAAATAAAAATTTCTTGAGCATCTTATACATCTTATACATTAATGTACTCTCATCTGGTCTTTAAAACATTCTTGTGAAGAAAGTCTTCTCTTTTTAAGATTATTCTTGCAGAATTTAGACTAAAGTAACTGCAGTGACTCATTTATTCAGTTTCTATTGAACATGTACTAGGTACCATGTATCACCTCAGGAAGCTGACTATGATAAACAAGCAAACGAAGCCATAAGATAACTTCAAATACAGTAAAACACTATGAGGAAAATAAAACAGTGTAAAGCATTTGAGAGTAGCTGAGTTTGTTGGGATTGTCACCTAGGTGGCCTCTCAAGAGATGGTATTTACTTTAAGACTTGCCTGCTTCAGAGTCCTCCATGAAAGGAATGAGGGGAAGGGCAAGCTGAGTGGAAGGAACAGCATGTGTAAAGTTTTGTGACCTTTAAAATCAGGCAAGGAGTGTGTGAGTGGCCACCCTGGGTTTCAGTCATTTCTGTGAAATAGCAGTGGAATGGAAAGTTTTGCTTATTCAAGGTGAAGCCCTGAGAGTTATCGGAGCATGTTGAAACGATATTTGCAGAGCTGGAATGAAGCCAGGACACCTGGGCTATGCATTCCCGCCCCTCTTCCCAGACTGAACACCAGAGACTTCAGAGGAAGTATTTGTTTTAATCATTTCTGGAAATGAGATTGTTCTTTGATGTTTTCTCATTCAGTTTGCCTCAAGACCATACCAGCACAGGCCTTTTTTAAAGGCCTCTCTCGTCTAATGAACTAGATGCTTTGAGGGGGAAAAAAATCTGCCAAATAATAGAAATATTTCTCTTTCAATTTAACTGCTGACCCAGACTAGTTGGAGAAACAGCTTTTGAAAGGATAAATCTATGAAATTCCATTTCTGGGGGCAAGTTCCTCGATTTGCATTGAGCATTGTTGTAAATGTCAAGTGTCCAGCTCCCACTGCCAACTTGAATGGGCATCAGTGTTTATCCTCTGGAGATAATTGCATCAACTTATTCAGCGGATGGTTGGAAGCTGTGAGGCCTCACTGTTTCTTGTTAATCTCAATCACACCCCTCTTATCTGTTCTCTTTCCTTTTTCTCCTGTGAGACACTTCCCAAGTTTTCAAGGTTATGATGAAATACTGACTTCTTCACTCTGCCTAGTGGACTGTTCATTTTTCCTGGGCTGCCCTGCTGAGCCAGCATTCCCAGGACTGGATCCTATGGAAGGGGTGGTAGAGTGGGAGAATGCAAACCAGTTGGAGGACCTGAACAAAGGGACAGACTGTGTGGTAGTCTCTTTGCCTTGCAACTGGAAGTAGGTGTGAAGAGTTTAGGGCACACACTTATTCCAATTTAAGCATTTCAGAATATATGTACTGTCTTGTTTACAGCAGTGTTTCTACAACCTATAGCATAATCCCCAAACCAAGCCTGTTTCTGTCAAGTCAATTCCTTCTCATAGCGACCCCATGTGCTATAAAGTGGAACTGTGCTTGGTGGCTAACTGAAAGGTCTGAGGTTCAAATCACCAGTAACCCCTTGGGAGAAAGATGGGGCAGTCTGCTACCACAAATTCTGTAATCTTGGAAACCCTATGGAACATTCTTTCTGTCGTATAGAGTCACTATAAGTTGGATCCAACCCAATGGCAATGGTCATTATAATTATTTTTTAAACCGTTTGGGAAGCAGATCGCCAGGCCTTTCTTCCTTGGAGTGACTGTGTAGGTTTGAACCACTAACCTTTAGGTTAGCAGCTAATTGCAAACCATTGTGCTACTCAGGCTTCTTAGATGATAATAGGTACAAGGGGGCTTCCAGACATTTGTAGAAATATTAAAAGTTAATGAAAATTTTAAACAAACTTTTTGAAGCCCCCGTGTATTTGCTAACAGCTTATTGAGTGACTATGACAAGTTGTCTCCAGTAGCTTAACCATCCCGCCACCCCCCACCCCATCCTCCTTGATCCATTCTCACGGAATACTGCTGGACTTTTGCCAGTTGTTTTCCTTTGGGGAAGGGGTTGAGAGTGGAAAGGGAGGGAAGGCTGGACATATTGGCTGCCTTTGATTGGCTGCTGTGATCATGCCTCTTTTCCAGCTGCAGATCACTTTGTGTGTGATGAATGATACAGAAATATGCCCCCAGGCAGCCAACTGGCCCCTCACCAGTTCTTCATAAATACCAGCAGAGGTAGCTTTGGTCTTTTGCCAGGCTAGTGACAGCAAGAGCAAGTCTCACAGATTCTTAGCTCTCACACGGGGCTCATCATGACTCTACAGCTGTTGTCTCAGCTCCAGATACTCGTTGATGAATTCTTTGTAATTTTCCTTTGGAGGATCTGTGAAAGAAATGTCATTCTCCCACTTCTTTCTGACTGTATATGTTTGCTTTGGCAGAACATTGTTCTGAGTTCCTCTCTTCTCACCTTTTCATCTCTTTGACTCAAATGTTCTCTCCTGCTGGTTGTTTTGTGTCCCTAGAGGTACAAAACACACATGGTTTGATAGAAACATGAGCAGGGTGGATAGTTTAAGGGGTCCAGATTAACATTACGGATAGCGTGTCTTAAAATCTGATTTACCTGTCCTTCCGTCAATTTGCATACAGAGAGCCTGTCTGTGAAAGATCCTTTATACAAATGAAATATTTGGTCCAATGCTTTGTGACTTCTAGTATGTGTAATTTTTTCACACTTAAACACTTGGAAATTTGGGAGTCATCTTTCTCATAATCAATACACACCATACATTAATTGCCTGCTTGTGTTTTTCTTTGACATTGTTGTTAGATGCCATCGAGTCAGTGCTGACTCATAGTGGCCTTATGCACAGCAGAAGGAAACACTGCCCAGTCCTGGGCCAACCTCACTGTTGTTGCCACACTTGAGTCCATTGATGCTGCCACTTGGCCAATCCATCTCACTGGGGGGTCTTCCTCTTTTTCTCTGACCCTCCACCTTACCAAACATGATATCCTTCTCCAGTGACTGGTTCCTCCTGACAATATATACGAAGTATGAGAGACGAAGTTTGGCCATCTTGGCCTCCAAGGAGTACAACACAGATCTGTTAGTTCTATGGGCAGCCCATGGCACTTTCAATATTCTCCTCCAACACCATAACTCAAAAGCATCAATTCCTCTATGGTCTTCCTTATTTACTGTCCAACTTTCACATGCATATGAGGTTATTGAAAATATCATGACTTGGGTCAGGTGCACCTTAGTCCTCAAGCTGACACCTTTGCTTTTCAAGACTTAAAAAAGGTCTTGTACAGCAGATTTGCCTAATGCAATATGTCATTTGATTTCTTCACTGCTGCTTCTGTGAGTGTTGATAGTTGATCCAAGAAGAATGAAGTCCTTGACAACTCCAATCTTTTCTCCATTGATAAGAATGTTGTTTATTGGTCCAGTGGTGAGGATTTTTATTTTCTTTACATTGAGATACAATCCACACCGAAGGCTGTGTTCTTTGATCTTCAACATTTGACACAATAATAATTTATCATAGGATCAATGGAACCTTATCTTTTATTTGATATGCTATGGTAGTTAATTTTGACCAGAAATATTTCCATTTGCTTTTCCAGTCAATTTTGTTCCTACTTTGTATGAGGGAACTTTAGAAAGTTTGTGAAAAATGGAATTAAAATACAATGGAATTTCTCCATGAAGATTTGAAGCCCCATTGTATTAACTACTCTAGCTAATCAATGAGCTAACCTATTTCTAAAGTCAGTCTGACTTTCTAAATGTATCCATAATAATGAAGAGTCCTCGTGTGATGCTATAGGATAAGCACTGGATGCAAGGTTGGTTTGAACCACAAGCTCAACAGTTCAAACTCACCAGTCACTCCTTGAAATCTCTATACTGAGTTGCTCATCATGACTCAGAATTGACTTTACAACACTTAACAATAACAACAAATAATAATAATTTAAATATATTTGGATAGACTTATGTAAAGCAAGAAAGAAGTCAAGAGTGAAAACCTGGGTTCTAGTCTTGGGTTTGCTTAAATTAGGTGTAAAACATTGAATAAGTCATACTTTCTCATCTCTTTTGCTAACTTGAAGGTTGACAGTTCCAGCCCAACAGTAACTTGGAAGAACAGGTCTGGCAGTCTGCCGCCGTAATGATTTCAGCCTAGGAAACCCTGTGGAGCAGTTTTAATCTGTCATCTAGGGTTGCTATGAATCAACTTGAAAGCACGAAGCAACAACCTCTCCTCAGAGTGAGATTCTGTCAAAGTGATTTGTAGCAAATTATCATACTAGTCCAAGTTAGTCTTGTCTGTAAGCTAAAGATCCTATAACATGAGCATACAGGAGTTTTCAGTTATTGGGAATCACTGGGTGATGTAAATGGTTAAGTGCTTGATTGCTGACCTAAGTCTACCTAGAAGTACCTCAGAAGAAAGGCCTGGTGATTTATTTCCAGAAAAATCAGCCATTTAAAACCCTATAAATCATAGTTCTACTTTGACACACATGTGGTTGCCGTGAGTTGGAATTAAATTCCACAGCATCTGATTTATTGGTGCAGCGATTACTGAGCGACAGTCCCATGCTTGGAACTATGCTATCTGCTGTGGTGGTGTGGTTCCCACTCACAACGACTCTGTAAATCTTTAGGGAGGGAGCAGAAAGCCTTATCTTTCTTCCACAGAGTGACTGGTGCATTCAAAGTCCTGACCTTTTGGTCAGCACCTCGCTTGTAATTTACTAGGCTGCCAAGGTGCCTTATGTAGACTCATTTAACCATTCAAGCTCCTAACAAACTTACTTATTTCCTATCCATGATGCCAAAGCTCTAGCACTGAGTGAAACAGAAATCCTGCTTTGTGGAGCTTGCATTCTAATGAGAGGGGCCAGATAATCACCAGGAAATATGTCATGTGTCAGGTGACGTGTAATGAGGAGGAGTAAGGAGTGTAAGGAAGATAGGGAGTATCCGTGGAGGAGGTCGGTGTGGTCATTGTTTTATACAGGGGAGTCTGCGGACATAGATGAAGTAGTCCAGTGTGCTATTACTAAATTAGAAACATAATCTTAGAAAAACAGGTAAAATACAATTCACCATACAAAGGTGAAAATAGGCACTTAGGAACCCCAAACTATAAAAATTGTTGTGAGATTGACTAGCCACAATCACTATTTAAAAATACCTGTGGATCAGAGGTAATAATAAGATGAGTCCAAGCATGCCACTGTGGAGAATAAAGTTAAGGGCAGCCAGTATGTAATTCTTTCTCTTTGCTCTGATTAAATACATCAAACCATTACTAGTGTATTACAAATAATATCACCTCTGTACTTAAAAATATAACTTAAACTTTAATAAAATCTTAATTTCACCAATAACTGGAAAAGTTAAAACAACGATAGTACTCAGTGTTAGTACTTACTAGAAGACAGGGACATTTCCATACACTTCTGATGGGACTGTAAATGACATATGTTTCTAAAGGACAATTTTGATAACTTTTGGTGGTGAATAGTTTTGGAGCAATTCCAACTTCAGATTTTTTTTTTTTTTAATAAAGAAATAATTGAGGTTGGATAGAAGGATTTAGCCATATGAATATTTATTATAATGCAATTTATCATAGTGTTATTGTAGCTGTTTTTAGGTGTTGTTGAGTGGGCTCTTACTTATAACGACCTTATGCATAACAGAATGAAACACTGCCCAGTCCTGAGCCAACCTCACAATCTTTTCTATGCTTCAGCCCATTGTTGCTGCCACTGTGACACTCCATTTCATTGGGGTCTTCCTCTTTGTTTCTGACCCTCTACTTTATTAAGCATGATGTCTTTCTCCAGGAACTGATCCCTCCTGATAATATATCTGAAATATAAGGACTGAGTCTGGCCATCCTGGTTTCTAAGGAGCATTCTGGCTGTAATTCTTCCCAACACAGATTTATTTGTTCTTTTGGTGGTCCATAGTACTTTTAATATTTTCCTTCAACACCATAACTCAAATGCGTCGATTCTTCTATGGTCTTCTTTATTCACAGTCCAATTTCCACATGCATATGAAGTTACTGAAAATACCATTAATATGTTGGACTGTTATGTGGTTATTAGAAATTGTGCTGTTAAATGAGAAGCGCTGAAAGGCTTTTTTTTTTTTTTTTTTTAGAATTAGATGAAATCAACTCCCTTCTTGAAATGAAAGCTCTTACACACAGACATAAGATTTCATATACAATTTTAGATAATTATTAAACTACGTGAAGTCCAGTCATAGACCTGGGTTGAAGTCTTTCACTCCATAGGGAAGAATAACAGTTAGTGACATGGGAAAATAAGCACAAAAACCATACTAGGTACATCAGCAAATATACTGCTGTTGTTTGTGTTTTGTTGTTGTTAGGTGGTGTTGAGCCAGTTCTGACTCAGAGCAACCCATGCACAACAAAATGAAACACTGCTCAGTTCTGCACCATCCCCACCATTCTTGTTTTATTTGAACACATTGTTGTTGCAAATGTGTCAAGCCTTATATTTGGAGGTCATCTTCTTTTTCTTCTGGCCCCACCCTTTTACTCTATGCACTTAACAACAACAGCCTTTTGCCAAACACGATGCACTTCTTCTAGGGACTATTCCTTCCCTGACAACAAAGCCAAAGTAGGAGAGATGAAGTCTTGTCATCCTGGCTTCTAAAGAGCATTGTGACTGTACTTTCCCCAACACAGGTTTGTTTGTTCTTCTGGCAGTCTATGGTCATTTGAATATTCTTCTCTAACATCATAATTCAAATACATGCATTCTTCTACAGTCTTCCTCGTTTCTTGTCCAACTTTCACATGCATATGAGGCTATTGGAAATATAATGGCTTAGCCTCAAACTGACATCTTTGCTCTTCAACACTTTAAAGAGGTCTTGAGCAACAGCAGATTTGCCTAAAGCAATATGCCATTTGATTTCTTGACTGCTACTTCCATGAGTGTTGATAGTGGAGCCAAGCAAAATGAAGTCTTTGACAACTTCAATCTTTTCTCCTTTTACCATGATGTAATTTATTGGGCCACTGGTGAGGATTTTTGTTTTCTTTACACTGAAGTGCAATTCATACGGAAGTCTGTAGTCTTTGATCTTTATCAGTAAGTATTTCAAGTTCTCTTTGCATCCAGCAAGCAAGGTTATGCCATCTGAATATCACAGATTGTTAGTGAGTCTTCCTCCAGTCCTGATGGTATGTTTTTCTCCATATAATCTAACTTCTTGGATTATTTGCTCAGCATACAGATTGAATAAATATGGTGAAAGGATATAACCCTAGAGCACACTTTTCTGATTTTCAACCATTCAGGGTCCCCTTGTTGGGTTCTAATGACTGCCTCTTGGTCGGTGTAAAGGTTCCTAATGAGCACAGCAAAATGTTCTGGAATTCCCATTCTTCAAAATATTATTGATAGTTTGTTATGTTCCAAACAGTCAATTGCCTTTGCATAGTCAATAAAGCACAAGTAAACATCTTTATGGTATTCTCTGGTTTTGGCCAAGATTCATCTGGTGTCAGTAATAATATCCATCATTCCACACCCTCTTCTGAATCAGGCTTGAATTTCTGGCTCCCTGTTAATGTAGTGCAGCAACTGATTTTGAATTATCTTTAGCAAAAAATTACTTGCATGTTGATATTGTTTGATAATTTTCACATTTCATTGGGTCCCCTTTCTTTGGAATAGGCACAAATGTGGATCTTTTTCAATTGGTTTGTCAGGTAGTTGTCTTCCAACTTTCTTGGCATAGATGAGTGAGCACCTCCAGCACTGTATCAGTTTGTTGAAACATTTCAATTTATAGCCTGTCAACTCCAGGAGTCTTGTTTTTCACCAAAGCCTTCAGTGCAGCTTAGATTTCTTCCTTTAGTATCACTGGGTCTTGAGCATATGCTTCTTGAAATGGTTGAACAACAACCAATTCTTTTTAGTACAGCAACTCCATATATTTCTTACATTTTTAAAAAAGTTTTTATTGTGAATTGATTGATATTTTACATGAGAGAACATCAGCTTTACCATCATCCTATCATATTTTGTTTCATTGCACTGACTGCATTCCCCTCTATGCATCATCATTGAGCAATATTTGCTTCTATTCCCTCTGTTTATTTATTTATTTGGATGTACACCAATACACTCAGGAATGTGCAATCATTCAAACACCCAAAGGGCGTACCCTGCAAATCTGCGCCCAGCTGCCAGCACACAGCCCCTCTTCCTCCATGAGTCTAGAGTCCCGTCTAGAGCTGCTCCATCTCTCCAAGTCATCATCTCTGTCTCCATCTCTGTTGTCACTGCTTCTCTGCATAGGGTCCTACATTCTGCTTCCGCTCTTCTCCCTTTATGCTCCCAGGGTCCTCTGCTTCTGGACTGCAAGATCAACCACTCCCCTCTTTTTGCTACAAAACGATTGATTACCTTTACAGTTGTAACAATCGCAATCAGTCATGATAACAATTACTCACTATTGAACCACAAGAATCTTATCCCCATTTCCTTTCACCAGCCCTATCTAGACAGGTTAAAAACCACTCAGTGGAGATTCTACCTTCCCCACACCCTCTGAAACTAAACTCCCTCTTGAAAATTTGTAAGCCAGTCATTTCATGCTTTTATGCACCCTCTCCCCATATTAGGTAGCCAATGTCTAAGTTGCCCATCCCTATCAATCCAGTGTACAGAGGGGATGGGAATGAGCCTTGCTGTGAAGATTCCTTCCTTCTTGGTTGGTATTTTAAGCTACTACATCCAAAAGCGTAGGGTAGCGTAGTGGTTACGAATCGGGCTGCGAACCTTAAGGTCAGCAGTTCGAAACTACCAGCCGCTCCGCGGGAGAAAGATGAGGCTTTCTACTCCCGTAAAGATGTACAGGGTCGCTATGGGTCGGAATCGACTCGACGGCACTTCACAACAACAACAACACATCCAAAAGCGTAGTGGTTATGAATTGGGCTGTGAACCTTAAGGTCAGCAGTTCGAAACTACCAGCGGTTTCGCGGGAGACAGATGAGGCGTTCTGCTCCCGTAAAGATTTACAGCCTCGGAAACCCTGTGCAGGGTAGCTATGAGTCGGAACTGACTCCACGGCACTTAACAACAACAACAACAACAACATCCAAAAGTATAGGTAAAGTCCTTACGTCTTTTGCAGTTTTCTGTGTTATTCAATATTTTGTTCAGAGAATCCTTCAGTATTGAAACTTGAGGTATGCTTTTTTTTTCCTTCAGTTCTTTCAGCCTGAAAAATGTTGAGCATTTTCATCCCTTTTGGTTTTCTATTTCCAGGTCTTTGCACATTTCTTTATAACACTTTACTATGTCTTCTTGAGCTCGCCTTTGAAATTTTCTGTTCAGTTCTTTTACTTCATCACTTTATCATTTCTTCCATTATTTTTAACTACTCTGCATTCAATAGAAAGCTTCAGAATCTCTTCTGACATCTATTGGTTTTTTTCTTTCTTTCATACATTTTAATGGCCTTTTGCTTTCTTCTTGTGTGATGTTCTTGGTGTCCTCTCACAACTTCTCTGATCTTTGGTCATTAGTGTCTAACGTGTCAAGTTTATTCTTCAGAGAGTCTCTAAATTCAGGTGGACTATACTCAAGGTCGTGTTTTGGCTCTCATGGACTTGTTTTAATTTCTTTAGCTTCAGTCTGAACTTGTATATGAGCAATTGAGGGTCTGTTCTATAGTTAGCCCTGGCATTGTTTAGACTGAGGATACCGAGCTTTCCCCTCACCCCCATCTCTTTCCACAGATATAGTCAGTTTTACTCCTGTGTATTTTATCTGGTGAGGTCTGAGGGTTTAGTCACTGTTTATATTGTTGAAAGAGATATTTGCAATTAATAAATTCTTGGTCTTGCAAAATCCTATCATGTGATTTTCAGCATTGTTTCTATCAGCAAGGCCTTATTTTCCAACTACTGATTTTCCTCTTTGTATCCAACCTTCACATTCCAATCCCCAGTAATTATCAGTGAATTTTGATTGATGTTGATCAATTTAAGACTAAAGAAGTTGGTAGAATTTTTCAGTTTTATCATCATTGGCTTTAGTGATTGCTGCATAAATTTGAATCATAGTTGCATGGACCAATATTCATTGTAAGCATACGGATATTATCCTATTTCAGACAACATTGTACTTCAAGATAGATCTCCAAATGCCTTTTTAAAAGATGAATGTGATGCTGTTCATCTTCAATATATTTTTTGTGGCATAGTAAACCATATGATTTTCTGATTCAAAATGATCAATAATAACTGTTTCAACTCACTAGTGTCTAGGATATTGATTTCTATGTGATCCATTTAGTTTGTGACAACCTCCAAATTTCCTAGATTCATACTTAGTACAGCTCACTTTCTGATTATTAATGGATATTTGAAGCTGTTTTTTCTCATTTTGAGTTGTGCACCATCATCAAATTAAGGTTCTGAAAGCTTTACTCCATTCACATCACTAAAATTAACTTTTCTTCAAGGAGGCAGTTCTTCATTAGTATTTTGAGTGCTTCCCAACTGGAGTGGCTCATCTTCTGGCACTATATAAGACAATGTTCTACTGCTAGTCATATGGTTTTCAATGACTAACGTTCAGAAGTGGTCTGCCTCTCCTTCCTACTCTTTCTTAGTTTGAAAGTTCTGCTGAAACCTTTCCACCACAGATGACCCTGATAAGTATTTTAAATACTGGTGGCATAGCTTCCAGCTTTACAACTACACACAAGTAACCATCTCATGACTAACTGACAAGTGAATAATGGGGAATGTTATTGTATCCCTAACTTAGCCTACCATCAAAGTTACCTAAGGAAGAGGTTCTTCCAAGAGCCTCTTATATTTTCACTGATCTTACAGGATGAGTACAAGTGGTGGTATTAGGAGTATAGAGTGTCTTTGCAGGTCTTTAACTTCACAGACTCATTAACTAATTTCTATATGTATTCTCTGCGTCTTCCCCCACCCCCACTATTATTGCCTTTGAGTTAATTTTGCATTTCAGTTAGGAGATCAGAATTCCCTTTGGGTTTGCTGTCCCCTGGGATTTCAGACTTCCTGACTCTCCTAGATTAGCCCACAAAACTGGTTATATTAATCTTTTGATATGGTGCTGTGAATTATTTAATAAGACTTTTCTAGTCATGGAAGGCAGGAGAAAGATGAGGGTTTCTGCTCTTGTAAAGGTTTACAGCCTCGGAAACCCTGTACAGAGTCACTATGAGTTGGAACTGACTCCATGGCACACAACCACCACAGTCATGGAGGTAGTGGGTTACACATTGGGTTGCTAACCACAAGGTCATCAGTTTGAATCCAGCAGCCAATCCATGGGAGAAAGATAAGGCTTTCTGTCTTCATAAAAATTGACAACCTCTGAAACCCTATATACACAGGTCAGTATGAGCCATTACTGACTCGAGAGCATGCTGTAGCAGCAGTCATGGTCTTTGTAACTTCCACCAAATGACTGGTTGAGACTATGCACACACGAGGTGCTTTTCCTCCTTTCCTGATGCGTCTTTGTAAGAGATGGTGGGAGAAGATGGTGACAAGATTATATGACTTACTTTTGAGTAATTGTTAACAAGGTTAATTGTGATTGTAATAACTTGGAAATTGAATTGGGGATTGGTCAATTTTGCCATCCTGTTGGGTTTAAAATGAGCCATCTCAGAAGCAGGAAAGAGGCAGAGCCAGGAGTGAAGTGGGTCCTTTGTATCCCTAGATCCATGTGCATTGAACCTCCTGGATTCAGGGCAGTAGCAGAGGAGTAGTTGAAGCAGAGGCAGCAGAACCAAGAGCACAAGACAGAGTGGTGGCCTACCTGCCCACAGAGCAAGTAAAGCTGAATGACCGTGGGTAGGATGCTCACTTGCAGAACGGGATGTCTCAAGGCACTGAACTGGGGAGCAGGAGTTGATTTCCTTCAGGATGAGGTTTATAGTGGAATGGAATGGACATTTATAAGTAGTATTGAAAGAACCTTCTAGCATTGCAGGAGCAGGGCAGAGGCCAAGGGCCAGAGAGAGGACACAGCAGAGAAAAGACAGTCCTGACCGAAGGTATGTGTTCAGAACATTTCTGATCCTGAGTTGTAACCTGCTAACTTCCCTAACAAACCCCCCAATCATGGGTTCCATGAGGTCATTGAAATGAATGATCAAACCCAGCCCAGAAGTGGAGAGTGCTGTGGGAGGGATGGCTGTTGTCAGGATTGGTAAAGAAGGAAAGAAACTGGAGGCATGTCTGACTTCCACTTCCTTAAGAAGCAGCCTTGGACTGATGCTGATGAGCTTGATTCTCCTTTCCCCTCCTTGTGAAGTCAGAAGAGAACAGATACCTCCATGCCATGCCACTTCTCTACAAGCATAACTCACAGAAGCATCAATAGATGTACCTCATTTACACAGAACAACTATTTCTAGAGAACTCTCTTGCTTTTGTGGATTTTTTTAAATAGCAAGTGCTACTTAGAAAAGAAGCCAGCATAATTTGGGAGCCTGACAGTCTCCTTTGAGGCGAGGACAATGCCTTAGTATTCATGCAAGGCATCTCGGATTTGACAGCGCTGTTGGTATAGTTAATCATGGAGCATCATGACCTCTGTGTCACAGATTGCTGGCCTGACCGCTTTTCCATCTGCCAGAGAGAACCGAGAACAAAGTTTGAGTAATCCTATGATTGTTTTTCTCTGGCTCTTGCTTCCTCTCCTTTCTGCTTCCCCCAGTGATTCTCATTGTCCTCCACCTGTTAACTTCCTCACCTGGGACACTTCAAAGACTGGATAGTCCAGGTGTGGGGCAAGTCATTGAATGTCTGCCCCTAGTCAAGGGAATCTCTGCTTCTATTTTCTTTTCTTTTTATATATATTATCACTCTCTCTCTCTCTCTTTAAAAAGTTTTTTGATTGTGAATGGGATGAAGGTTTACAGAGGATATCATCAGTTTTACATTCAACAATTCATATACATTTTGCTTTATCTTGTTAAGTGCATTCGAGTCAGCTCCAATTTATATTGACCTTGTATAGGATTTCCAAGGAGTGGCTGGTGAGCTTGAACCACTGACCTTGCGGCTCAAATCGACCTTGCAGTCCAGCAGTTGATTACAATCTTCTCGCTGTAGCTTCACTTGTCCCACTTCCTCCCTATATTTCCTATTCCTAACCCTTACTTGCCCTTGGGTAAATGCTGCCCCCTGACACCATTTAAAGGTTTTTATTGTGAACTGAGTAATAGTTTACATGGGAGAACATTGTTTTTTACACTCATCCTTTCATTGCAATGATTACAATCTCCTCTGTGCATCATCGTTCAACAGTATTTGCTTCTATTCCCTAATTTTTTGTGTGTTTTTTTTGGAATGTACACAAAAATGCTCAGGAATATATAATCATTTAAACAACCAAGGAGCACATTCTGCAAGCCTGCCTCCTGGCTACCAGCTCTCTTTTTATGAGTCTAGAGTCCTCAGATGCTCTATCTCTCCTTGTCCTCATCTCTGCCTCCATCTCTGGTGTTGCTGCTTCTCTGGATTGTTGTTGTTGTTGTTAAGTGCCGTCGAGTGTGTTCCGACCCATAGCGGCACTTAACAACAACAACAACAATCCAGAGAAGCAGCAACACCAGAGATGGAGGCAGAGATGAGGACAAGGAGAGATAGAGCATCTGAGGACTCTAGACTCATAAAAAGAGAGCTGGTAGCTTCTCTGGATAGGGTCCCACATTCTGTGCTCTTCTCCCTTTATGGTCCTAGGGTCCTCTGTCAGATTAACTACTTCCCCCTTTTTGTTACAAAACTTCTACCTTTACAGTTGTGACAGTTGCAGTCAGTCATGATAACAATTACTCACTATTGAATCATAAAAATCATATCCCCATTTCCTTTCACCAGACTCTTCCAGACAAGATGAAAACTATTCAGTGGGCTTTCCTCAATACTATGAAACTAAACTCCCTGTTGAAAGCTTGTAAGTCAGTCATTTTGTGCCTGTGTAGCCCTCCTATCCCCCATTTTAGGTAGCCAATGTTTAAGTTTCCCATCCTTATCTACCCTATATACAAAGGGGATAGGATTGAGTCTTGATGTGAAGACTCCTTCCCTCTCAGTTGGTATTTTGAGCTACTCCATCCATAAGTATGGGTCAGGTTCATCACATTATAATACTATCCTTTTGATTTCAACTGGTTGATTATTGTAAGGTGTGTGTACTTCTCTAGTGTTATTATTCCCTGTATAGACCTGTCTATCATTTGGTTCAATTTGGGGGTATGTTCAGTTCCAGGCCTGAAGGATGATTTAGGACCATAGACTTAGGGATTCCACTAATCTTTATCCAATCTGTCAGTCCGGTCTTTTTTATGATTTGAGTTTTGTTCTGCATTTTCTCCTACTCTATCTAGGACCATCTAATGTGATCCCTATCAGAGCAGTTGGTAGTAGTAAGTAAGCACTATCTATTTCAGGGATGGGGAATGTCTGGCCTGAAGACCATATAAGGACCTCAAAATCATTTGGTCTGGCTCGGTCAAGGCAACTGTAGTTCCAGCCATCACATTGTTGCTGTTGTTAAGTGCCATCTAGTCAATTCCGACCCATAGTGACTTTGTATAGGGTTTCGGAGGAGTAGCTGGTGAAGTTGAACTACCGACCTTGAAGTTCAAATGGCTTTGCAGTCTGGCGCATTAACCCACAGTGCCACACTGGGACTCCAGCCATCACGTTAGGGGTGAGTTAATTAAATGTTTGACCAGATATAGCAGGATAATTTTTAAGTCAATAATTTTGTATGATCTGGGAATGGTGTTATAAATTTTGAGCTAGTTCTTCTGGTTTCAGGGTCAGAGAGATTGATGTTCACGTGATCTATTAGTTCATTTGACTGACTGTTTCCATGCAAACTGACCTTGCAGTCCAGCACATTATACTGCAGTGCCACATCAGGATTTAGCCAAGTTTTATTTCAACAACTCTTGCACAAATTTATCTGTGCTTCTTTTTGTCTTTCCCTGTTCTGGAATTCTAATCACACATAAGTTATTCATCATGATGGTGTCCCACATAATTCGTAGACTTTGGACTTTTTGTTCGCTTTTCTTATTGTTGTTTTACCAGATTGAGAGATTTGTCTTCTAGCTCACTAATTTGGCTTTCAATTGATCCAATTCTTTTAGTGTATTACCTGTTTCTGAAATCTTAGTATTAATCTTCTGGATTTCTTTTTGTATGGTTTCTAATTTTTCATTTATTTTATAAGTTTGTTCTTGTAATATTTTCCTAGTTCCTTCTAAAACTTTGTGTTTTTCTTGCTTTTATCTACAACTTTCTTGATTTTTTTTTTTTTTGTAATCCATTGATGGTACATAAATATCACTCTTTTTGAATTCTTTATCAGGTAGTTCCAATGCAATTTTTTCCTCAGAAATATTTTTTTGGATTTGTATTTTGATTGCTTGTTTGAGCCACTCTCTTTTATCTTCAGTGAACTGAAATGATCTATTTTCTCAAAGACATTGTTTTTTTTTTTTTTTTTGTATTTTATTTATGGTTGCATGTTGATGTGTTCTTAGGCATTTCAGTGGGTATAATAGAGAATGGGAGTGTGTGTGCAGCCCTCTGTTTATTATTCATGTAGCACAGTTGAGGGTGGGTTAGGCTGGTGCTGACTGCTGTTTATCAATGATAAGGTGATATAGAAAGAGATAATGACCCTCACCTAGTTGATAGGGCTGCAGAAGGCATGGGTCATGTGGGCACAGCTGTTGTGTCCCATCTATAGGACAATAAACAACAACAACAACAAAAAAGAGTGCACATGCGTAAGAGAAACTAAAAACATATAACAGTTTAAAATTATAAAGAAAAAAATGAGGGAAATCAGGCAAGCACAACAAAAAACACGACTGAATAACTGAAAAAAACAAACAAACAAACAAAAACACCCAGGAAATGAAATAAAAACAAGGGACATAAAAAAGAAAGAGAAAAACTCAATAAGCAAAATGAGGGAGGAGGAAAGAGAATAGAAAAAAAAAAAGAAACAAGAGAAAAGAGAAAGAAGGAGGAAAGAGGGGAAAAAGAAAAGATAAACAGAAGAAAAGAAAGAGAAAAGATAAACCGAGAAGAAAGGATGAAAAAACAAGGGCAGGGAAAGAAAGACAGAAAATAAAAAGCAGTGAAGGGGGCAGGGCTAGAATCCAGAGAAGAGAAACTCACTGGCGGCAGGGTATATGGTGTGTGTTAGCACCCTGTGCCAGTCAAGGAGCTCATAGACTAGAGTGGAGGGAGGGGAAGGGAGTGAGACATTAGTCCTACATGGTGGTCTAATGGAATTAGACTGGAATTAGAGTGCTTCATTCAGAAGTAGTTTGAGCCAGTTCAGAAGGTAACTGTGGTCAGGGTTCTTGTTTCCAGAAAGGCCCAGAGGGCAGCTGGGGACAGGGTGGCTGGTTATGGAAGCAGTTCTTGATCTTCCACAGGTGCATAGGACCTGGCACTGTGTTGGTCTGATGAGGTAGAATTTAGGCACCTCCAGACTTAGGGGAGGTGTGCTTGGCATGGTTCAAACCTCAGGTAGAGCAGGGGTGGTACCAGGTAGGGATTATTTCTGGCTGATGGGTGGGTGAAGGTGAGGGCTGTTCATGCTTCTGGTCTCCAGGAGGGTATTGTTGTTGTTAAGTGCCATCGAGTTGGTTCCGACCCATAGCAACCCTGTATAGGGTTTCCGAGGAGCAGCTGGTGAGCTTGAACCACCGACCTTGCAGTTCAAACGGCTTCGCAGTCTGGCACATTAACCCACAGCACCACACCAGGACTCCAGGAGGGTGTAGGAAACAAGAAATGATCTCACCTTTCTTGTCACCAAACACTGGAGTGCGGTTGTGTTGTCAAGCTGCTGTTTCTATTGAATGCTGCTTACAAAAGTTCAAAATGGCCATGCTGAATCAGGTCAGTTGATAGTTCACCCATACGTCTCTTCAGCTTCTTATCCTGGTTGGCATTTAATCCACTTTTCTGTTAGGTCAGTCTAGTCTGCCATCTTGCCAGAAGTCCTCTAGTTTCTTTTAAAAAAGAGATTGGAGAGGATATTGCTTTGTGTTTATGACACAATGTAGATGTGACTTGCAATGCCTTGGTTGTCTAACCTGGAAAGCAAAGTCATCTTCTGTGTAACTTTGGGCTGACAATTTTGTAACTGCTTTTGTCACTGGGTGAGAAAAATTAATGTTGCATATGAAGCTCAAAGAACTTTTCCAGCTTAGTATTTAATAGTATAAATAATAACTCTAATGCCATGCAAAAATGGTAATTTAATGATAGAAAGAAATCCTTTCAGGCAAACATGATTCATCACTGAAGGTAGAAGAGGAGATGGGGCAAGTCAAGTGTTTATAATCTCTCCAGATTAGAGATCTAGTTTTGCAAACTCTCTTATGGTTCATAACTATATCTGCTCAAAACATTTTAGAAATCTTAGCACAAAATGTTCTCTAATAGACTTCAGAGTCATCTCAAAGTAATTTTCTGTAATTAAGCATAATGAATTGGTTGATGAACTGTACAACTCTCCATTTGGTTCTGGCAGAGGTAATTGGCCATGAACAACTGTACTTGGCCATTTTTTATAATACCAGTGTGAGAATCATGTTTTTATGTTTTTACAGATGCTATTTAAAGAAACCTAAAGACTTCACTGAAGTAAATTTTGTATTTTTTTCTTTTTCTTTTTAAGCACTTCTTTTAAAATCAAGATATCTACTTTTGAGGTAGGTGGAGAAAATGGTTTGTGCTCGATTGCTAAAGTGAAGGTTGGTGGTTCAAACCCACCCAGCTGTATTGCAGAAGAAAAGACTTGGTGATCTTCTGTTAAGATTGCAGATGAGAGAAAACCCTATGGAGTATTTCTACTCTGTAACATGTGGGTGGCCATGAGTTGGCTCTGTAGGATAAGCACTGGACTTCATGGTCAGTTTGAACTGCAAAATAGACAGTTCAAAGCCACCAGCTGCTCCTCAGAAAGCCTATACAGGGTCACTATGAGTCAGTACTGACTTGGTGGCACTAAACACCACTCACACCACCACCAACAACAACAACAAAAACAAAGAGTCCTGGTGTGGCACTGTAGGATAAGCTTTGAACTGCTAACCACAAGGACGGTGGTTCAAATCCATCAGCTACTTCTTGTAAACTCTAAACAGGGTCATTATGAGTTGGAACAGACTCCAGGGCATTTAACAAGAATAACAACAAAAACAGCACCTTTGAGATTAGCCACATTCACCATTGTCCCTGAGCACTCACTGGATATAAGACACTTACAAATCACTCACAGTTTCTGATATGTTTTCTCAGGTTTAAATAGGGTTAATAATAAAATACTTTCAGGGTTAAATAACATAGTATAGTGATTGCAGTTAGTCAATGATGCCATATCATGGTGTTTATAAAAGTAACAATGATATTTGCCAGAGACTTGGCAAAGAGTGTTTCATGAACAGTGCGTTATAATCCATCAGTGGGCCTTCAAATCTATTAGGTTGGGATCAGCATTAAAAAAGGAAGAAGAGGACAGAAAACATAGTAAAGTTAACTGTTGCTTCATTGAACAAGTTTTGAAATGTTTGTGTATGAATAAAGCTATGGTAAATAATATATATATATATATATATTACTATGGCTCAAGTTTGAGAGCCCTTGAAACAGGTTGTTGTTGTTGTTGTTAAGTGCCGTCGAGTCGGTTCCGACCCATAGCGACCCTGTACAGGGTTTCCGAGGGTGTAAATCCTTACGGGAGTAGAAAGCCTCATCTTTCTCCCGCGGAGCGGCTGGTAGTTTCGAACCGCTGACCTTAAGGTTCGCAGCCCGATTCGTAACCACTACAGG
Organism: Chrysochloris asiatica; assembly: GCF_000296735.1. NCBI lineage: Eukaryota > Metazoa > Chordata > Mammalia > Afrosoricida > Chrysochloridae > Chrysochloris > Chrysochloris asiatica. The sequence goes on along the minus strand of NW_006408688.1, from coordinate 6,572,316 downwards.
TATGTCTTATAAATTGGAAGGAATAGCAATTATTGGGCAATTTTATCCAATGGAAAATTTTCACGAAACTTTTCTAGCTGCCTTCTTCTGGGTTTATATGGAAGTGAAAATAACAATTTTTTGAAGCTGAAACATTTTTTTTTTCTTTTTTGTGATAGAATCTTTGTCAGAACCCAAAAAGCTAGCTGCCTTAAGCCAAGATGACCCCTCCTACTCTTGAAAATGTCATTCACCATTTCTGAGTCCTAAACTCCAATCTACCATTTATTGGTTTTCCTTTTAGCTTTAAAGAGAACAAATAAGTTCTTTATTAGCACTGAGTTTTGGTAGCGTAGTGGTTACGAATTGGGCTGTGAGCTGCAAGGTCAGCAGTTCGAAACTACCAGTAGTTCCGTGGGAGAAAGATGAGGCTTTCTGCTCCCGTAAAGATTTACAGCCTTGGAAACCCTGTGTAGGGTCACTATGAGTCGCAACTGACTCCACGGCACATAACAACAACAATATCAGTTTTCTGATGGATTTTGATAGCGGGTTCATATAATAGCCAAAGTAATCAGATATTTACTGTGAATATTGGTACCATCAGACCAAACCTAAAGGAGTTTTCAAATGTTACAAATATAGTTATTACAATTGATGATTGACTTTCCTGTGGGTTTGGTAGGATATGACTCATAGTTACATATTTGATTCTCTAAATAGCCATTTTTCTAGGTTTAGTTTCTTTTCTTCTCTATCTCTCAATTTTCTTCCTGCTTCTTTTAATCACATGTATTAAATCATTTTGAAAGCAAGATATTTTGTCTTTCCAGCAGACATTGTGACCCAATTTTGCCTTAATGTCACTTCACACTTCCATATGACTTAGAGAAGATTGTCCCTATTTTCAATTCCAGAGATAAAAGCCAGGTCTAAGCCACTCACAATGGTTTAATTTACCTTGATGGTGCTTGGTTTAGGAATGGACACATGATGTAATTCTGACCAATGAGATGTGAGGGGAACTCTGCTGGGAAATTATTGGGAATGGATTCCTTGTTGATTAACAAGAATACAGGAAAAGATATCCCCTCTTCTTCCGCTAACCATATCATCAAGTAATGCCTGGACCTGTGACAGCTGTCTTTTAACTTAAGAAGAACTACTTGTGGACAAAAAGAATATCTGAGGATGTTATGGCTGAAAGAAGGAAGTAATCTGGGTCTTTGATAATGACAGAGAGTCATAAACTTCATGCACACTGAAGCCGTTCTACCTCAGGACATCTTGTAATAATATGAGTTCCTTGTGATTTAAGCCATTGTCAATCAGAGTTTTGTGTACTTGCAGCTAGAAATGTCCTAGTTTTTACACCCAGAGTAGCATCAGGATTACATGTTGTAGAAATATAACCCCTGTCGAATGGTTGTTGTCATCGTGAGAACCAGCTGTGAGTCAGCAGGTTTGATCTCATCCTTTTCTAAATCCCCATACCTCATAGTCTTTGGAGTAAACAATTTCAGCAACCATAGACAACAAGTCAGTCCAGTCATCTCTCTAAGAAGTTGCTGACATATATGTATGAAGGAAAGAGACTCTTAATAACGCTACGTATTGGTATTATACTTTGTACTTTTTGAAATAACTCTGTGTCTATTTTTATTGAGCATCCATTCATTAAAGGTTATTTATTAAGCACTTACAAATGCCAGACTGAGAGTGAGGTACTGGGGATAGATACAATAGCAAACATTAGCAACACGCTTTGTCCTCACAGGGAGCTTAAAATGACGTTATTCCCAAGAATTTTGTAAAGTAGGGCAACAATTAGAAATTTTATTAAACTGTACATTATTCATAAGCTCACTATATATTTTGCTGAGATTCTGCTATGTGTACTGAGCTAGGGAAAACAATGATAATTAAAGCAGGCATTATTTTGCCTATTCCATCAGCGTTTAAAATCCAGCACGTCTATAATCAACCAGTGAATATTTATAGAGCACCCGCTGTGCAAGTTACAGACAAGAAAACAGAACCTAGACAGGTGAAATGACTTCACCAACATAATTCTAGTTAGTGAGAAAATGCAATCTAGAACACAGAAATGTTCTTTACTATAGATGACCTTCTCACTTGATCACACTGTCTTTTAAACAATGCATAAAACAATGTTAGAATTACTTCCTAAATATACCCTGCCAAGTTTGCAAAGGAATCAACATTAACATTGTCCTTTCAAACAAGGCATAAGCTGAGTGGCCTTCCTGGAAAATTCCTCTGAACTTTAAATGTAACATTTACTTTGATGTCCCAGGTGGCAAAACCAGCCCAAATGTTTTAGGCTCAAAAGATTGGCGCTCCATCAAATGGAAGATTTCCAAGTTAATAAATAGGACTACTAACAGGGTACTTATAGAAAAATTAAGTTTTTATTATTTATTGAGGAAAGAATGCAGGTGAACGCCTTTATAGCGATATATAGATATTTGTCTAAATGGCACACTCCCAAAGAGTCACAGTATCCTATCTATGCACTGAGAATTCTGTGACTGTTTTCTTTGGGCTTTCATCTTGCCAAATCTTTCTTGTTATTTCTTAATACTTTCCAAGTTACTCTTGACCTCCCTCTGTTCTACATATTCCACTCTGATTGTGATTCAGAAGGGTGATAGGATATTTTAAAGTCATCATATATATAATGATCCTTGGGGGCTGTAAAGGAACCTTGATAATGTGATGGATTATGAACTGGGCTGCTAACTGAAAGGTCAGCCGTTGGAATCTACCAGTTACTCCTCAGGAGAAAGATGAGACTCTGTTTCATAAAGATTTATAGCCTCAGAAACCCTATATAGGGTCAGGTCACTATGAGTTGTAACGGACTCAGTGTCAGACAATCACCACCACTAGCGTAGTGGTTACGAATCGGGCTGCGAACCTTAAGGTCAGCGGTTAGAAACTACCAGCTGCTCCACGGGAGAAAGATGAGGCTTTCTACTCCCTTAAAGAGTTACACCCTTGGAAACCCTATACAGGGTCGCTATGGGTCGGAACCGACTCAGTGGCACATAGCAACAACAACCACCATCACCACCACCAGGGGTTTTCTGTAGCACACATTCTTAAAATTTGGAGGTAGTATTGGAAAATGAAGGTGCTCTGGTAGCGTAGTGGTTAGGAATTTCACTGCTAATCTCAGGCTCAGCATGTTGAAACTACCAGCTGTTCTGTGGGAGAAAGATGAGGCTTTCTGCTCCCGTACAGATTTAGAGCCTCAGAAACCCTGTACAGGGTTGCTATGAGTTGGAACCAACTCCACAGCACACTACCATCACCATTGGAAAATGGCACCTTCTTCAATAGTAGTTTACAAGCATGAACATAAATGACATTAGTCATCTACTGAATATATATTTTTAAAAAATAGCATACTTTAGGAGAAGAGTAAAAGGTTGAATATATCAAAGAACAAAAGAAGTATAGATGGAGAAAGTAGTAGGTCAGCACACAGCATGGAATAAAAGATTACCTTTGTAGTCTGAGAGTTGGTGGGCCAAGGATATAAAGGTCCATCAGGAGGTCTTGTCTTTCTGACTAGCATACAGATTGCAGGTAGCTACAGCAGTGCTGCCCCAAGCATGGTGTTTTCAATAACCTCATATGTTTATGAAAGTTGGACAGTGAATAAGGAATTCCATAGAAGAGTTGATGCATTTGAGTTAGGGTGTTGGAGGAGAATATTAAAAGTACCATGGGCTATAAGAAGAATAAACTAATCTTCCCTGGGAGAAGTACAGCCAGAAGGCTCCTTGGAAGCCAGAAGGCTAGATTTTGTCTCTCATACTTCGGACATATTGTCAGGAAGGACCAGTCCCTGGAGACGGATATCATGCTTGGTAAAGTGGAGAGTTGGAGAAAAAGAGGAAGAGCCCAGACTAGATGGATTGGCACAGTGGCAGCAGCAATGGGCTCAAATGTAGCATTGATTATGAGGTTGGCCCAGTATTGCCAGTGTTTTATTCTGTTGTACATAGGGTCACTAAAAGTCGGTACCAACTCAATGGCACCTAACAACAACAAGAACAACAATAGCAGTGCTAGAGAACGCTTAAGAGAGAGTTGAAAGGAGGCTTCCTCTCAGATAACTGATTCTCTTGGAATTATCTCTCCCTGTTGAGAACATGTATAGAATTATGTCCCTCCAATAATATGTACCACATTCTACCTAATAACACCACCACTCATCTGTCAGTTTGTTGTACTGTGGTGGCTTGTGAGTTGCTGCGATTCTGAAAGCTATGCCATCGGTATTTTAAATACCAGCAGGGTCACCCATGGTGGACAGGTTTCAGATGAGCTTCCAGATGGAGACATACTAGGAAGAAGGAGTGACAAACTACTTCCGAATATTCAGTGAATGGTCCCTCCTGACAACATGTCCGAAGTATGAAAGAAGAAGTTTGGCCATCTTGGTCTCCAAGGAGCACTCTGGCTGCACTTCTTCAAAAATGGATCTATTGGTTCTTTTGGCAGTCCATGGCACTTTTAATATTCTCCTCCAACACCACATCTCAAATGCATCAATTCTTCTCCGATCCTCCTTATTCACCGTCCAGCCTTTACATGCGTATTAGGTTATTGGAAATAGCATGGCTTGAGTCAGGCGCACTGCAGTCCTCAATCTGACATTTTTGCTCTTCAACATTTTAAAAGGTCTTGTGCAGCAGATTTACCTAATGCCATACGTCATTTGATTTCTTCAGTGCTGCTTCTGTGAGTGTTGATAGTTGATCCAAGAAAAATGAAGTCCTTGACAACATCAGTGTTTTCTCCATTGATAAGAATGTTGTTTATTGTTCCAGTGGTGAGGATTTTTGTTTTCTTGACATTGAGATGTAATCCATACTGAAGGCTGTGCTCTTTGATCTTCATCAGTAAGTGTTTGAAGTCCTCTTCACTTTCAGCAAGCAAGGTTGTATCATCTGCATATCGCAAGTTGTTAATGAGTCTTCCTCCAATCCTGATGTCACGTTTTTCTTCATAGAACCCAGCTTCTTGGATTATTTCTTCAGTATACAGGTTGAATAAGTATGGTGAAAGAATACAACCTTGTCGCACACATTTCCTAATTTTAAACCATTCAGTGTTCCCATGTTCTGTTCGAACAACTGCTTCTTTGTCCAGGTACAGATTCCTCATGAGTACAATTAAGTGTTCAAGAGTACTCATACTTCACAATGTTGTCCATAGCTTGTCATGAGCCCCACAATTGAAAGCCTTGGTGTAGTCAATAAAGCACAGATAAACATCTTTCTGATATTCTCTGCTTTCAGCCAAGATCCATCGGATATCAGCAATGATATCCCTCGTTCCATGGCCTCTTCTGAATCCAGCTTGAACCTCTGAAAGTTCTCTGTCAATGTATGATTGTAGCCATTTCTGGAGCCTTTAGTAAAACTTAATTTGCATGGGATATCAAAGAGATTGTCCGATGATTTCTGTATTCCGTTGGGTCACCTCTCTTTGGCATGGAAACACATATGGATCTCTTCCAATCAGTCGGCCCGATAGTTGTCTTCCAAATTTCTTGGCAGAGATGAGTGAGTGACTTCTGTGCCACTTCACTTTCTTAAATGATTTCATTTTTATTAATCAATCCAATTCCTGGTGTCTTGTTCTTTGCCAATTCCTTCAGTGCACCTTGGACTTCTTCCTTCAGTATCATTGGCTCTTGATCATATGCTACCTCTTGAAATGGTTGGACATTAACCA
>NW_006408688.1:6526364-6565405 GCF_000296735.1 Chrysochloris asiatica | reverse complement strand
GATTTGATGTTTATCCGTTCCATTTCATTTTTGATAACTTCCAATTTCTCAGATTCATACTTCGTACATTCCATGTTCCGATTTTCAATGAATGTTTACAGCTGTTTCTCTTCATTTTGAGTTGTGCCCCATCTGCAAATGAAGGTCCCACAGGTTTTTCTTTTATGGGATTTACTCCATTCCCATTATCATGGTCAGCTCTACTTTGAGGAGGCAGCTCTTTCCCAATCACATTTTGAGTGCCTTCCAACCTGAGGAGCTCATTTTCCAGCACTATATCTGACAGTGTTTCTCTGCTATTCATAAGGTTTTCAGTGACTAAATATTTGGAAATAATTCATCACTTTTTCTTCCTAGTGTGTCTTTGTCTGGAAGCTCATCTGAAACATGTCCACCATGGGTGATCCTGATGGTATTTAAAATACTGGTAACATAGCTTTCAGAATCACAGCAACTCACAAGTCACCAGAGTACAACAAACTGACAGACACATGGTGGCCATTTGGTTTTAAGGGTTGCTATAAGTTGGAACCGATTCCACAGCACTTAATAATAACAACAGTAATAATAAAAGAGCACTGGTTATATAACAGTTAAGCACTTGTCTTTAACACAAAACGTCGGTGGTTTTATCCTACCCAGCAACTCTGTGGGAGAAAGAGCTCATGATCTCTCTGCTTCCATAGGGATTACAATATAGAACTCTATGGAACAGTTCTATTCTATCACATGGCATTGCTATGGTGTAAATAGACATCACCTAAAGACCTGGTGTGGCACTGTGGGCTAATGCACCAGACTGCAAAGCCATTTGAACTGCAAGGTTGAAATGCATTTGAACCTGCTCCTTGGAAACCCTATACAGGGTTGCTATGGGTCGGAACTGACTTGACGGCACTTCACAACAACAAAAACAACAATAGTACCAATGTCAAAAACCTAACAGAATATTAATAACATTAGTATTTAAAAACTTAGAACCACTACCCAAACCCAAACTAAAAACCAACCCCACTGCTGTCAAGTTGATTCTGCCTCATAGCAACCTTATAGGACAGAGTAGAATTACCCCATAGGGTTTCCAAGGCTGGAAATGTTTATAGAAGCAGACTGCCATGTCCTTCTCCCAAGGAGTGGGTAGTGGGTTTGAACCAATGACTTTTGGTTAGCAGTTAAGCACTTCAACCACTATTCTACCCAAACTGCATATTGTAATGTTACCAAATGTTGACCAATAAAATACACAGTGATAAAAGCTCTTGTAAATTAAATAATGTTTTTAATAAAATTACATTTTATTAATTGATGTTATTAAGTACTGTCGAATCATTTCTGACTCCTAGAGACCCTGTCTGGATAGGGTTTCCAAGGAACATCTGGTGGGTTTGGACAACTGACCTTGTAGTTAGAAGTCCAGTGCTTACCCTACCCCAGGATTCTACTTTCTAAGATATTTATGTGTTATTGCTGGTACCAGGCCCTTGGTTTCCTCATCTCTATTAATACCTCATCCCCTAGTCTATTTCAAGGTTTCCTTCTTTGATGATTCCAGGTGGCACTCTCCTATGGCCTTATTTTGTTAAATGTTATTCCTGTGAGATTCATTAAGTTGCTTCCATTTGTCTGAAGATAGATCATTATTTGTTGAGTATTTACCACGAGGAAAACTGTGGTAAATGAAACATAGTTCTTCTCTTAAGGAGGTGACATCCATTTATGGGAACGACATAGATTAAATTGCATCCCTCCCCCCACCCAAATGTATATTAGAATCCTTAAACCCATACCTGTGTATGTAATTCTGTTTGGAGATAGGGTTTTTTTTGTTATGTTAATTATATCAAGCCTGGGTAGGATGGGTTCTAAATCTAGTTACAAAAAGAGCAGATTAAAAAAACACACACATACCAGCAGGATGAATGACAGACCTCATGTAAGGACCATCTACAAGTCTGAGGCTACTGACAGGGAAGGAATCATAAGGTTTAGACCTGATTTGGACTTCTACTCTCCAGAACTCTAAAAAATAATTTTCTGTTCTTACTCACTCATTTATGGCATTTGCGTTACTGTAGCATTAACTAATAAATGCTACTAAGACACAGGAGAAAGCAGAAGTAAAAACAAATAGATATGATAGCACAAAATGGTTAAGCAGTTAATTACTACCTGAAGGAGCTCTGGTGTAGCACTGTGGGCTAATGCATCAGACTGCAAAGTCGTTTGAACTGCAAGGTTGGTGGTTCAAACTCACCACTTGTTCCTTGGAAGCCCTATACAGAGTCGCTATGGGTTGGATTCAACTCGACAGCATTTAACAAAAACAACAACTACCTGAAAGTCTGGCAGTTCAAACTCACACAGAAGTGCATCAAAAGACAGGCTTTGTGGTCTGCTTCCCAAATGTCACAACCATGAAAACACTACAAAATAGTTCTACTCTGCACCCAAGGGGAGAGTGAGGCGTTGAGTCATGGACCACGAAATTGATACTATCTCACTTTGCATTGGTGAACAGAGGATTGTACCAACCCAGAGTTGACTTCTGAGCCTCTTCAAGCATTCTCCTTATCTTCCTGGAAGCCCAGAAGAAATGAAAGTTAGAACGTGTGACATAATCATGCTTTCCCACCACAAAGAGAAAGTCTCTTGATCCCACCTTCTCCTCTTCTTTTGTTTAGATTAAAATTGGGTGGTGAGTCTCAAAATTTTTGTAAAGGGGATTTAAGAAGAAACTGGAAAAAAAAATCTGTCTGAAGTTAGTTGTAAGATTGTTTTGAAGAAATAATGGTTCATGGAGCTTACTAGGAGCTTGGGGTCCTGAGTACTCAGGGAAATACCTGTGAATAATTAACAATGATTTGGGGACAGAAGAGACGCTCACCACAGAGTACACCAACACGGAAATATCTCTGGGAGCTTCAGAATCCTCTCCAGTCCAGGAACAGTTGGCCTGAGGATAGAAAACTTTTGCAAACAGAAGGAACCAAAAGTTGGCACCAACCTTGAGAACTAGAGGGTAGCTGATGCCAGTACATAAAAACGAGATGTTTCAGAATAAAAACTTGCAAGTAATAGGAAGACTAAATGTATCTTTAGGGTGTCAACTATTTAAATGTAATCTATTAAATTATCTCCATGTGTTGCAATGTTGAGGAGTAACACAAGGGAGGGATCTTAAAATATTATAAAATTACCTTCCTGTTACAGAATTATTTCAATGAAAGCAACCAAAACATAGAAAACAAATAGTTCTTAAGAAGACTGAGAGTCTTCTATCCCCAAGGATGTTGTTGTTATTGAGTGCCATACAGCTAGTTCTAATTCAGTGACCTTGGATAGAGTTTCTGAGGAATGGCTGGTGAGTTTGAACTGCTAACTTTGCGGTTACAGATTTTGCAAGCGTGGTAATCCATAAGGATGAGAACTGACTTGAGATCCAGTAATAAGGAGAGAAAGAAAGTGGCCTCAGAAAGCCCTTGGTCCACTTGAGTAAGAATGGAAGAGTTGTTCCTGGGCTGTTGTGATAAGAGGCACAACACAAAAATGGAATCAGCAAAGAAATACCAGCCAGTTAGGGGCCAGAGTTTCTGTACTGCTCACTTGTAGGGAACTGTTGTTGTTAAGTGCCATTGAGCCATAGTGACCCCGAATGGGCTTTCTGAGGAGCAGCTGGTGAGTTTGAACGACCAACCTTACAGTTCAAACTGACCTGGAAGCCCAGTGCTTAGCCTATGGTGCCACACCAGAACTCCTTGTTGTTGCTGTTGTTGTTAAGTGGCGTTGACTTGGTTCTGACCTATAGCGACCCTGTGTAGGTGTTGTTAACTGCCGTTTTGTTTGCTTAGACTCATAGCAACCTTTCAAAGGTTTCTGAGGCTTTACATCTTTGTGGGAGCAAGAAGCATCTTTTTCCCTGGGAAGGATTGGTGGGCTCGAACTGCCGATCTTGTGGATTGCAGTCCAGAGTTTATCCACAGTCACTTTAAGGAATTGGAGGAACTGGAGGAGATAATAATTTAAAATTTTGGCATGGTGGTGTTCTCAGAGCTGTGAATGGTATCATTGCAATTCAATACATATTTACTTAGTGTACATATCTGCCCACCTTGTTTCAGGCATTTTGCTGTTATTATTAAGTGCTGGTAGAATCGGTTCTAACCCATAGTGACCCAGTATAGAATTTCCAAGGCTTTAAAAATCTTTATGAGAGCAGAAAGCAGCAACGTGGTTGGTGGACTTGAACTGCTGAACTTGTAGTTCATTGTTGTTGCTGTTAAGTGCCGTTGACTTGGTTCTGACCCATAGTGATCCTTGATAGTGTTTCTGAGGAATGGCTGATGAGCTTGGGCTTGACTTTGCGATTCAAACAGACTTTGCAGTCCAGCACATGGACCCGCAGCACCACACCAGGACTCCTTGTAGTTCACAGTCCAGTGCTTATCCTACAGAGCCACCACGCTCCCTTACGCACTTTCTATGTGGTTGCTGCTGCTGCTGCAGTGTGCTGCCAAGTCAGTCCTGTCTCATGGCAACCCTGTATACAGTTTTCGAGACTGTAAATTTTTACTGGAGCAGAAAGCTTCATCTTTCTCCTGTCAAGCGACTGTTAGATTCGAAGTACTGACCTTATGGTTAACTGCCCAAGTAAACCACTACATTACCAGGGTTCCTTAGGCACGGTGGTTGTTAAGTGCCCTTTTGTCCCTTCTGACTTGACTCATGTTGTTGTTGTTAAGATTTACAAATTTTGAAACTCACTAAAGGATCACTGTGAGTCTGAATTGGTTCAATGGAAGTGGTTTTGGTTTCTCAAACAACAATGGAAATTTGGGGGTAGTCTGGGGAGGAGGGTTGCTAGAACACATGTTTTTGGGGAGAAAAGCCATTTCAAAATTGAGATCTTTGTTTATCGAAATCTGGCTTTTAATGACAGAGTATTTAATCCAAAGTGAAATTGGTGGATTTCAAGATGTTTTTTCCCCTCTATAATTAAAAGATCAGTCCTGTACAGTTCTTTTCTTTAGGATTATTTTATAATGTAAATAAACCACTCTCAGCAATGACAGCTTCTCTCTTCTGAAACCTTTCATCCTTTCCTCGGCTGATTAAAAGGGCTGCTCATGGTTTCTTTCAGCTGCTTCTAAGGAATATAAAGCAAACCACTGCAGCAGAAAGTGATGAATAAAGATGCCCTTGTTCCATATCACGTGCCCGAAGAGAGAACACCACTGCCCTTGAGGCGCACTGCTGAGTGGGTTCAGGATCTTCCTCCTTCCTGTAGTCATCTGCGCGACTCTCTCACAGAGCCGCCTGAAAAAGCAGCACTGTTCCCACAGGGCCACGCCGCTGTCCTCCCTGCGTCTTACGTCTTACTTCACTTCCCCTTACTGCTCCCGACTCAGAAACCGCTGACAGCACAAAGTGCATTTGTTTATTCTCTCTGTGGAATGGAATGGAAACTTGGTTCACAGAACATAACATGGAGTGCCTGGTGTTAGAGGGTTCATAATATTGAAATATATTTTGTAAAATAATTTGCATTATATGAATGTAAATGGTTTCTGGGGGAATTGCATCTTTTCAGGGAGGAAGGGAGATCATAGACTTTGTGTAAGCTGTCATGTGAGTATAGTTTGCACATACCATCTGCACATCTGTCCAAAGATATGACATGTTTGCTTTGATTTCTTGAGCTTATGAAATGTCCTGAAAAATAAGACATCTGGTCTTTTGGAATCTTTTTCTCTCATAGTTTTTAAATTCTAATTTCTCCAGTTTCTTATCTCCTCCCTTCCCTTTTCTTAGCAATCCTCATGAGGTAATATACTGCTGGATTCTTCTTGTGTTTTTTTATTGTTGCCCTGTTTTTGTTTTATTATGGTAAATGAATAAATAAATTAATACATAAATTTCAGCACGGAGCACAGTGCCTCCATACCAAAGGCACTGGACTTCAAACTCTAAGGTCTGCAGTTTGAGCGCCTGTTGCTCTGCACAAGAAAAATGAGGTTTTTCTGCTCTTGTGATAGTTAAACCCACCAGCTACTCCTAGGAAACCCTATTCAGGGTTGCCATGATTTGGAACCGACTCAATGGCACATAACAACAACATATTTCATAATATTTGCCAATTCAACATTTTTTTTCTTTTTTAAAATTAATTTTGAGCATACATCAGTATTTACCTCTGTCTCATTTAGCCCATGCAAATTTGCCTAAATGTTCTCCTATCAGCCTTGTTCTTCCATTCCCTTCCCCAAGTCAACATTCTTACCTGCACAATTTGGTGCCATGATTCTCTTTATTATGTTGTATGACTATCATGTCATACCACGATCAAGCACCCAGTTCCAAGCTATTCTACCACCAGCAACAGAAACTCAGAGCCTCTAAGCAATCTCCTCTTTCCCACTCTGTTCTATTTCTGGTTGTTGTTGTTGTTGTTGTTAAGTGCCGTCGAGTCGGTTCCGACCCATAGCGACCCTGTACAGGGTTTCCGAGGGTGTAAATATTTATGGGAGTAGAAAGCCTGATCTTTCTCCCACGGAGCGGCTGGTAGTTTCGAACCGCTGACCTTAAGGTTCGCAGCCCGATTCGTAACCACTACGCTACCAGAGCTCCTGGGTTGTTGTTGTTAGGTGCCATCAAGTTGGTACCAACTCATAACAATTCTATGCAAAACAGAACGAAACACTGCCTGGTCCTTTTGGTAACTACTAATAAATAGCATAAAGATAGACTTTGGTCTCTATACATTTACTCATTTCCTGTAAGTGGGATCATATAGTATTTGCCCTTTGTGACAGGTTTATTTCACTTAGCATAGTGTTTTCAAGGTTCATTCAAATTGGAGCATGTCTCAGGACTTCTTTATGGCTGGATAATATGTGGTGTTGCAGGATCAGCATTGGACTGCAAATCACAAGGCTGCAGTTCAAACCCACCAGCCGCTCCTTGGAAACCCTACACAGGGTCACTATGACTCAAAATTGACTAGACGGCACTGAACAACAGCAAATATTCCATTATGTACAGATATACCATTTTGTGTATCCATTCATCTGTTTAAGAACATTGTTTCCACCTTTTGACTATTGTGAATAGTACTGTAATGAACACTGGTGAATAGGATTCGTTTGCATTTCTGCTTTGAGTTCTTTTGGTTATTTATATATTTAGGATTGGGACTTCTGGGCCATGCAGTAGTTTTATGTTTAAGTTTTTGAGGAATCTTGTAGTTTCTGATTTGTTGATGCTTTGCTGTCATTTGTAACCCTGTGCTTACTGCAGAACTTTGAACAGACTAGATGTTTTGTCAATGTTTCCTGAAAAAGTACATGAATGGAAGTATGAAGAGATCAGGAGATTAAACTATTTAGTGAAATCTGATGATTAAATCTTTTTCCTTATGAGTATGCTATCCTTCATTGTTGTTGTTAAGTGCCATTGAGCTGGTTCCAACCCATACCGTCCCTGTATAGGGTTTCTGAGGAGCAGCTGGTGAGTTTGAACCGCTGATGTTGTGGCTTAAACCGAAATTGCAGTCCAGAGCATTAACCCACAGCACCATACGAGGACTCCTTCATACCATTCACAAACATCAGTTTCCTCTGAAAGGAGGGCTGATTTCCTTTGGGCTACTATTGAGCTGAACTTGTGGAACATAAGCTCTGGGGGAAAACATCCAGTCTGGGCAAAAGAGGGCCAGAGTAAATAGTGTTTTCCTCAGGAAACAATTTAGGCTATTTAGTGTCTCCCTGAGATTTGTTGTTAGTTGAATTGGTTCCAGTGTGTTGCCTGGTCCCGCCTCATCTTCATTATGATCATTGGTCTGCTCAAGTCCATTTCCACTGTGTATTTTGAGTGCCTTCCAATCTACAGGGCTCATCTTCCAGCACTATATCAGATAGCATTCTTTTGTGAGCTATAGCATTTTTATTGGCTAATTTTTGGAAGTAGATTACCAGGCCTTTCTTCCTATTCTAAGTCTAGAAGCTCTGCCGAAACCTGCCCACCATGGTGCTGTTGCTGTTTGAAATATCAATGACATAGCTTCCAGCATCATAGCAAGACACATGTCCCTAGAGTATGACAAACTGACAGGTAGTGGACCTGAGATTTACTGGCACCTTAATGATTATTTGAGTATAAAGTAGTCAATAAGGGAAACACTGAATAAATAAAAACAATTTTAATTTATGGGATATGGGAATAAGTTGTTCTATTTATTGAAGGATGGGTCTTTCTTCTCATGAAAGTCCTAAATCTATCTACCTATATCAGTGGGCTTGGGCATGATGGTAGAAATGGTGGAATACGTGTTAGCCACCATTAGTGTGCATGTGCTGGATGAAGTACACGCATATGTTTCACCTCCTTCCAGGAACAATAACTACAGAAGGTGGAGTAAGGTTCTCATTTTTCCCTCTAGGTCACGGGTCATACCAGCCAGATCCTTGTTCTACCATGGAATATAAGGTATTTTACCCTCAAAGGAAAATGGAGAATAGATAACTACTAGCTATAGGCAAGAGTGACCAGAAAGGAGCAGTGATGTTGAAATGGAAAGCTGACTGTGGGGCACTGATAGATTTCAGTATGGTTAATTAAAGCATAACAATACAATACAACACATTTTTCTACATTGGAGGGGAAAAGATTCCCAGTAGAAAGGAAGAGTGAGATAATCTTCCACTTAAACAGAATTAAGTCAGACATCCATATTATGCGTCATTTGAAGACTTAAGAAATGGACAGTTTGAAGGATGATGGGAATCACAGAAGTGTAGAAAGACAAACTTTGGGAAAAAGACAAGAAGAAGGGAAATTGTTTATCTCAGTGAAAATTGAGAGGTGAAAGAAGACTCCATGTGTAGAAAGTATGTATTGAATTGGATCTTCCAAAATATGTGTTGGGATTGTGGGTGTACTCTAATCTAGTGTAATATAATGACTTTCCATAGTATAATCTAATGTGATACACTTGATCAATCATTTGAGGTCAGACCAGTGTCTAATTACTTCTGAGTTACATAGCAACTTAGTCTCAGAGACATGCAAACCCAAAATGGTTGAAGATAGATACTATCAAATTAAAGTGGAGACAGATAATCTACAAGCCAGAAATTCCAAGGATTTCTGTCTACTAGAATGGAAATCGACAAAGAAGGATCTCTTCCTAGGGCCACATCCTGAATTTGTACTTCTAGACTCCTGAACTGTGAGGAAATACATTTCTGCTATTCAAAGCCATCCACTTGCAGTATTTGTGTTTCAGTAGAATTAGCAATGAATCATTATGAGTGATTGTATAATGTAGGCAGAAATGGTCTGCATTCTGGTTGATGTCAACAGGTTTCTTCCAAGGGAACAAGCTCTTGTATTCGTTAAGTTTTTGGGTAATATGTAAAACTTGAAGGACTAAACATCAAAATGCCTTAAAAAAAGCTAATGATGTTGAGTCTTGAGAGTCCTGATTTCAAACGCAATAGAGAGATAAACGATTGAGGCTGAAAATCAAGAATAGGGAATCCTTGAATTTTAGGGCTAGAAGAGATGCTGTGATCTTTAAGTTCAACTTTCTCCTTTTATAGGAGCTCAGAGACGTCTGGATTCTAACCCAAGGTCATTCAGCTAGTATGAGGAATTGCTATTGAGTTCTTTATTAACTTCTTAAATGGTCTTAGGAAATTTTTTTAAACACATACTATTAACTATAGATAGGATAGTGTATGAGTCACTGAAAGGTGTAATGAGAATTTAATGATTTAAAATATTGAGTCCTATGTGATTGAAAATGTACATGAGTCCCATGTGGCTAAAAACCCTAGCATCTTTAAGAGGTAATTAAAATGAAAATGTGAACATGTGGCACTTTACTTAATGTCCTTTTTGTAGAGCCAGAACTCCAGAGGAAAACTCTGTGATTTGACTACTTAGAGCACTCCATGTAATTGCATTTTTATTGCAGCTACCTGATTTTCTAGTGTAGAAGCAGAAACCATAGAATTCTTTATTGCAAGAGGACCTTCTATTATTTCTTACTCTTTTTGCTTTGTAGAGAGAGCTTTGTTTTCCTATTTGGTGAAAGTTTTATGTTAAGAAAATTTCATGTTATTTTCAGGCAGAAGGGTCAGTATTTAAATTATAGAAGAGAAATTTTTGTGCTGTAGAATTTTGTCTGTTTTAATAATTCATTCCTCTATTTTTGTGCTCGTCTTCCTCAGTCTTTGTTAGTGTTGTTGATCTGTGATCTATTGGATGTATCTTTGCAAAAAAATAAATAAAAAAAACCAAAATACACCAACTATTCCTTTCATAATACTCTCCATTCAGCTTGATTCAATACTTTAGTGTAATAACTCATTGCAATGACCATGCAGAACTCAGACACCACACTCACAGTTATAAGGTTTACTAGGGAAGTTAATAGGTTATAATTCAAGGCCAGAAATGTTCAGGGCGCTGTTCTTCCAGTCAGGACAGCCTCTCCTAAGCTGTGTCTGCAGACAGGACTCCCTCTATCTGGGCAATGTTATTTATAAAGCATTTTTAGTGTTGCTGATAAATTCCCACAGAACTTACCACTTCACTATAAGCTTCAACCTGAAGGCACTTGGCTCTCGCTCCCTGCATCAGCAAACCTAGCTCCCCCAATTAAGTACCTGGGGGTGCTCCACTCTGCAAGAAAGATTCCTACCCAAAATCACTCAACATTGCATGTCCATGGACTGGGAAACCCACCTCTTGGTCTTGTGCCTTAGTTCTTGGTTCTGCTGCTACTCCTTCTCTGTGACTCCTCTAGTGTCACGGCTTTCTGTCCTTGGCTCAAGAAGGTTCCGGACACAGCAACTTCTGGGTCAAAAGGACATGCTCCACTCCTAGCTTTTTTTTTTTTGATGCTAGTGAGATTAACCCCTCTTATTTCTGAGATAGCTCCTTTTATACCCATGTTAGAGTTTCAAATTTGTATGATTATAAGTATCTCTGTTAATATCCATAACTGGATTATGCCACCCTATCAATACCTTCTCCCACCTTCTCTTACCCAGACTCATTAAGAAAAGAATCATTTGGTGGGAGTTACAAAGAATAAGGCTAAAAACAGACATATTAAGTAATTCACAACATTACCATCTTAAAGTAGACAGAGCAACTTTATTAGTAAAGAATTTAAAAATAGACAGTAGCATACTTATACAATTAAAATTTCTGAATCACAATTTAGTAATTCCATGTAGGAGACATTTTGAAAGGCACATGCATTCTACAATTCATCTGTCAGTTTGCTGTACTGTGATGGCTTGAGTGTTGCTGAAAGCTATGCCACCGGTATTTTAAACATCAGGAGCTTATACCCATGATAGACAGGTTTCAGCTAAACTTCCAGATTAAGAGGTGAGAAAAAGGAGAGGGGGACTACTTCTGAATCCACTGAAAACCTTATAAATAACAGTGGAAAGCTGTCAGATAGCACCAGATATTGTAAATTGAAATATGATGCACAGTACCAGAAATATTGTCAGATGTAGTACCAGGAGATGAGCCTCTCATGTTGGAAGACACACAAAATATGAAGAGCTGCCTCCTCAAAGTAGAGTTGACAATGATAATGCAAATGGAGTGAAGTTTCCTGGACCTTCATTTACTGGTGGGGCACAATTAAAAATAAGGAGAAACATGTGCAAATATCCATTAAGAATTAGAGCATGGAATGTTCAAAGTATAAATCTAGGAAAATTGGAAGTTGTCAAAAATGAAGTGAAATGCATAAAGATTGATATCCTAGGCATTAGTGAGCCAGACATTGGTCATGTTGAATCTGACAATCATGCAGTTTACTATGCGAGGAATGACACATTGAAGAGGAATGATGTTGCATTCATCATTAAAAAGAACATTTCAAGATCTATCTTGAAGCGTAATGCTATCTGTGATAGGATAATATCCAACTGCCTACAAGGAAAACCATTTAATACTACTGTATTCAAATTCACACACCAACTACTAAAGCCAGTGATGATGAAATTAAAGAAATATATAAATTCTTTACTCTGAAACTGATCAAACATACAATCAAGATGCATTGATAATAACTAGTGATTGGAATGCAAAGTTTGGACACAAAGAGGAAAGATCAGTTGTTGGAAAACATGGTCTTGGTGATAGAAACAATGCTGGAGATCACATGATAGAATTTTGCTAGACCAATGACTTCTTCATTGAAAACATTTTTTTGAAACAGCATAAAAGATGACTATTCACACTGACGTCACCAGATGGACTACACAGAAATCAGATTGACTACATCTGTGGGAAGAAACAGTGGAAAGCTCTATATCATCAGTGAAAACTTGGCCAGGTGCAGACCGTGGAACAGACCATGAATTGCTTATATGCAAGGTCAGGCTGAAGCTGAAGGAAATGAAAACAAGTCCACTAGAGCCAAAATTTGACCTTGAATACAACCCACCTGAATTCAGAGATCATAACAAGAACAGGTTTGGTACATTAGACATTAATGACTGAAGACCAGAAGAATTCTGGGATGGCATCAAGAACATCATACAGGAGAAAAGCAAAAGGTCATTAAGAAGACAAGAAAAAAGGAAAAGACCAAAATAGATGTCAGAAGAGACTGAAACTTGCTCACTAGCATAGAGATTCTAAACCAAGTGGGAGAAATGAGGACGTAAAAGAGCTGAACAGAAAGTTTTAAAGGGCAGATTGAGAAGACAAAGTCAAGTATTATAATGAAATGTGCAAAGACCTGGAGTGAGAAATCCAAAAGGGAAGAACAAGCTCAGAATTTCTAAAGCTAAAAGAAGTATAGAAAAAAACCCCAAAAAACAATTCAAGTCTTGACTTGGACTATTGAAGGGTTGTATGGGCAGAATATTGAATGATGCAGAAAGCATCAAAAGAAGATGGAAGGAATACACAGAGTTACTGTACCAAACAAATGAATAATGTTCATTCATTTCAAGAACTAGCATATGATAAGAGCAAATGGTACTGAAGGAAGAAGTTCATGGTGCACTGAAGGCTTTGGCAAAGAACAAGGCTCTGGGTATTGATGGAATGCAAATTGAAATCTTTCAATAAACTGATGTGTCACTGGATGTGTCACTCTCTTGTCTATGGCAAGAAATTTGGAAAGCAGCTATCTGACTGACTAATTGGAGGAGATCCATACTTGTTGCCTTTCCAAAGAGAGGTGACCCAACGTGATTTGTATATCATTGGACAGTATCATTGATATCACATGCAAGTAAAGTTTTGTGAGAGATAATTCAAAATGACTGAAGCAGTACATTGACAGGGAACTGCCTGAGGCTCAAGCCATGTTCAGATGAGGATATGGAATGAGGGATATCATTGCCAATGTCAGATGGATATTGGTTGAAAGCAGAGAACACCAGAAAGATGTTTACTTGTGCTTTATTGACGACACGAAGGCTTTTGATTGTGTGGAGTATGAAAAGATAGGGACAACATTGTAGAGAATGAGTATTCCGGAACACTTACTTATGCTCATGAGAATGCTGTACATAGACCAAGGGGCAGTTATTTGAGCAGAACAAGGGGACTCTGAATGGTTTAAAATCAGGAAAGTTGTGTGCCAGCATTGTACTCTTTCACCATACTTATTCAATGTGTATGCTGAGTAAATAATCCAAGAAGCCTGGGGTTTTGAAGAAGAATGTGGCATCAGGATTGGAAGAAGACTGATTAACAACCTGTGGTATGCAGATAATACAATTTTGCTTGCTGAAAACAAAAAGGACTTTTTTTTGCTGTTGAAGAGGAGTGAACGTTTGCTGTTGAAGAGGAGTGAACGGCTGGTGGGTTTGAACTGCCAGTCTTGCGGTTCAAACTGACCTTGCAGTCCAGCGCATTATTCTGCAGCATTACACCAGGACTCCTTCCTTCTAATGTTGTTGTTGTGTGCCGTGGAGTTGGTTCCACCTCATAGGGTTTCCGAGGCTGTAAATCTTTCCGGGAGCAGAAAGCCTCCTCTTTCTCCCGCGGAACAGCTGGTAGTTTCGAACTGCTGACCTTGAGGTTAACAGCCCGATTCGTAACCACTACTCTACCAGAGCTCCTTCCTTCCTTCTCCTACTGAACCATTAATGCTAGTACCTAGAGATCTACTTCTGAAAATCTGCCAATGAAAGCCTTATGAATCACAACTGTTTGATTTAAACTGGTTGTAGGGCTAACACAGAATCAGGCAACATTTCCTTCCATTGCTATGGGGTCGTCATGACTAGGGGACCAATTTGACAGCAGTTCACAGCAACAATTCATTTATATATTCTTCATGGAGTTTAAAACAGAAGACTGCATGTGGTAGGTGTCCAATCAACATTTATTGAATGAATTAATAAAGAAATGACCCAAAGCTTCAGAAGTCTCTGGAATGTGCTTGGACAGGGACCAATTGCCATACTGGGCTCTCCTTACTTGATACCAAATTCTTGGAACATGTCTAGATGTGTGATGCTCTTTTGATATCTGTTGCCATGGGGTTGACTGCTTAGGTCTGATCTTATAGGACTAAAAATTATAGGTGCTTGACTGTTTATTTAAAAGTACCTTTTCCAAGTAAACGTTTTTCTGTGTGCAGTGGCAGAATTATTCAAAACACACATGCCTAAATTGAGATTTCTAAGCAGGCTTTTGTAAAAATAGGCAATTATTCACTCAAGGCAGTTAATTACATGCACAGATGGGTACTTGTGTTACCTGTTACTCCTTTGCACTTGTGATTTCACCCATGAGATCCAGGGGGGAGTTCTTAGGTTTTGGGGGAGCCCTGGTGGTGTAGTGGTTAAAATGTTTGGCTGCTAACTGAAAGGTTAGAAGTTTGAAATGTCATAGGTAGGAGAATGATGCGGCAGTCTATGTCTGTAAACACTGACGACCTTGGAAGTTCTGTGGGGTGTGGCTGTTCTACTCGGCCCTGTACTGTGGTAGGATTGTTATGAGTCAGAATCAACTTGACAGCAGTGGGTTTGATTTTGGGTTTGGAACAAAGGTTTTAAGCATTAAAAGAAACCATATTACTACTATAAAAGGAGACCAGGGAGAAACAAATAGCTAAATATAAACCCAAATGCTATATTTAGAAAACCAATTTTGAATCTTGTAGTTGCTAAGGATAAGAGGTTTACCTGACTATTCTGCTAAAGTTATTATATCCATTGACTGTTAGGTGAAAAAGAAAAAGAAAAGCGTGTTAGAAGTTTTGGTTCTGTTCTGTTTGTTTTCCATGTAACTTTCACATAGTCCCAATTTGTGCACTATTTCTGGTTTGATGCTAAGCCTAGTCAGAATAGTTTTCTCCACTTAAAAAAAATACTGTCAATATATTCAAATGACATGGAATCGTAGATATGGGTAGTAAAATGTGTGAAAATTCAAAATCCCCTAAGGTGCTGGTGAAATGTCAGGAAGACCTGCTTCTAGAGTGATTATCATGACACCCAGGGCTGTTTCATAGATATGAGCCATGAATGCAAACAGAAAATCCCCCTTCCCATCACAATATGAGCACTGGCTTGAAGAAACATTTTTTACCCATTTTTTCCTCAATAATTGCTGATTACTTCTGCTGCTGTGAATGGCTTGGTTTTGTGAGGAAAGCTATCCTGTGCTAAGATGTCAGTTTTTAGTACTGGAAAGGGAATTAGCCTGTCAAACCTTCTGTCTTATGTTTCTAGCTATGGAAGTTACAATTCCTTCAGGACACTTTGCAGGATCCATTATTTTATTCTGGCATTTGAATTTAGTGCCCCAAACACTCAGGAGAAAGAAGATAAATAGACCTATCCAGCAGAAGCAAATTAGTTGATGGGATAATGGGTTGAAAAGTCTAACCCTTGAACATCCCTTTACTTAACTACCTCTTAGAGACTTGGGTTTGAGGAGGGAGAGTAGTTAGTCTGACACCCTGTGAGAGATGGAGCATGATCCTTCATTTGGGAGATTTGAAGTGAGTATTGAGTGACTTCTTGGAGTCTGTTTAAGCAATCCATTGTTGTGCAAATTCCTCCTGAATTGAGGAGACCCAAGCTCATGTAACTTTGCATCTGTGAGGATAAACTAGGTAACACTGCAATAACAAACAACTCAGCAAAACTAGTAGAGATTAATTTCTCTCTTGTGGTATATGTCCACTACGAGTCTGTATGCATTCACAGATTCACTCAGAAGCCTAGAAAGATGGAGCAGTCACTAACCCTAATACTGT
Source organism: Chrysochloris asiatica (assembly GCF_000296735.1). Classification (NCBI taxonomy): domain Eukaryota; kingdom Metazoa; phylum Chordata; class Mammalia; order Afrosoricida; family Chrysochloridae; genus Chrysochloris; species Chrysochloris asiatica. The sequence continues at coordinate 6,549,147 of NW_006408688.1, read as the reverse complement.
GGCTGCTGTTCTAGGAGGGACAGAAAGATCTTGATAGTATTGCACTATCAATTAAATAGTGCTTTCTAGAAGTGACCTACTTCTCTTCTGCTCATAAAATATTGGTCAGGGCTAGACACATTGATCCACTCAACCCTAGCCAAACCAAAACCAAACTCACTGCCATTGAGTTGATTCCAACTCATAGCAGGCCTATAACACAAAGTAGAACTGCTCCCCATATGGTTTCTATGACTAAACATCTTTATGTGAACAGACAGCCTCACCTTTTCCCTACAGAGTATCTGGTGGATTAGAACTACTGAGTTTGTGGTTAACAACCCAACATTTAACCCACAGTGCCACTGGGGCTCCTTACCCAACCATATCAAACCCATTGGATGGTATAAGGGGGCCAGAAAAAGCAATCCTATTATATGCTAACACTACTTACCTGTCTGTTTGTTGTACTGTGTGGATTTGGTGTGGCTGTGATTCTGGAAGCTCTGCCACGGGTATTTTAAATACCAGCAGGGTCACCCATGGTGGACAAGTTTCAGCTGAGCTTTCAGACAAAGACAGGCTTGGAAGAAGGAGAGACAGACTGCATATGAATATTTAGTCACTAAAAACCTTATGAATAGCAGTGGAACACTGTCAGCACCAGATTATTGAAAGCTGAAACATGATGAACACCAGAATATTGTCAGATACAGTGCTGAAAGATGAGCCCCTCAGACTGGAAGGTACTAAAAAATGTGACTGGTGAAAAGCAGCCTCCTCAAAGTAGAGTTGACTGTGATGACACGAATGGAGTAAGCCCTTGGGACCTTCATTTGCTGATGGGGCACAACTCAAAATGAAAAGAAACAGCTGTACACATCTATTGATAATTAGAACATGGACTGTACAAAGTATGAATCTAGGAAAACTGGAAATTGTCAAACATGAAATGGAAGGCATAAACATCAGTATCCTAGGCATTAGTGAGCAGAAATGGACTGGTATTGGCCATTTTGAATCTGACAATCACAGAGTTTAACGTGCCAGGAATGAAAAACTGAAGAGAAATGGCTTCACATTCATCATCAAAATGAATATATCAAGATTTGTCTTGAAGTACAACACTGTCTGTGATAGGACAATATCCATATGTCTACAAGGAAGACCAGTTAATACCACTATTACTCAAATTTATGCACAGTTCACTAAAGCCAGTGATGATGAAATTGAAGAATTCTGCCATCTTCTTCAGTCTGAAAGTGATTAAACATGCAATCAAGCTGTATTGATAATTACCAGTGATTGGAATGCAAAGGCTGGAAACAAAGAGGAAAGATCAGTATTTGGAAAATCAGGACTTGGTGATAGAAATGATGCTGGAGAGGCGGGGTTTGATGACGGCTAGGGTGGAGGTGCAGTGAAGTTCGCCGTCAGCATAACACAGAATACCAGGCAAAGCAGATCCAGGACAGAGCTCCAAAACTCGGAACCACAGAGATAGGAATATTTTAAAAGTTTGAAGGCTTCTATCTTGTGGAAATTGGAGCTGAAGTAAAAAATCACATACTTTTGAATCTTCCGGGCTGGGCCTGGAAAACCAGAGCCATCTTGGGCGAGACAAAACAGTAAGACCAGGCAGGCATAGCAGAAACATCATGGAAAAATGCCATGGGAACCTTGGAGCAAAGGTGGACAAGGTATTAACTGGTCTTCCTTGTAGGCATATGGATATTATTCTATCACAGACAACATTGTACTTTGATTGATCTTGAAATGTTCCTTTTTAAAAAATGTTTTATTGTGAATTGTGTGATAGTTTACATGGGCGAATATTAGTTTTACATTCATCCTATCGTATATCATTTCATTGCTATGGTTATAATCCCCTCCATGCATCATCAACCAACCAAAGGGTATACACTACAAGCCTGCCCCCGGTCATCAGCACATAGCCCCTCGCCCTCTCTGTGTCTAAAGTCCCCAACTGCTGCATCTCTCCATGTCATCGTCTCTGCTTCCATCTCGGGCATCAGTGCTTCTCTGGGACAGGTCCCGTTCTCCACTCTCCTCCCTTGATGGTCCCAGGGACATCCGCTACTAGGCTGAAAGTTAATCACTCACCTCTTTGCTAAAAAACGTCTCCCTTTACATTTCCAACCCTCACAAGCAGTCCTGATAACAATTATTCACTATTGTATCACAAGAGACCCATCCGCGTTTCATTTCATCAGCCCCACCTAGACAGATTGTATACTACTCAGTGGAGATTCTCGAAATGTTCCTTTTGTTGATGTATGCAGCACCATGCCTCTTTGTAATTCCCAGCAGAGTAAACCAAGTGATTGTCAGATTCAAAATGACCAATCCCAGTCCATTTCAGCTCACTAATGCCTAGGATATTGATGTTTATACGTTCCATTTCACTTTCGACAAGTCCTAATTTTCCTAGATTTGTACATTGTATATTCTATGTTCTTATTATTAATGGATGTTTACAGTTGTTTTTCTGCATTTTGAGTTGTGCCCCATAAGCAAATGAAGATCCCAAAAGGTTTACTCAAAATATTGAGTATTAACCTTATTCTCCAACTACTGATTTTTGTTCTTTACTTCCAAACTTTGCATTCCAATCACCAGTAATTATCAATACACCTTGATTGTACTACTCAACTATCATCTTCTTATTGTACTGTGGTGGCTTAAGTGTTGCTATAATGCTGGAAGCTATGCCACAGGTATTCTAAATACCAGCAGTGTATACCTATGTAAAGGAGCTCTGGTAGTGAGTTGGGCTGATAACCTCAAGGTCAGCAGTTCAAAATTACCAGCCATTCTGTGGGAGAAAGATGAGGGTGTCTGCTCCTGTAAAGACTTATAGCCTTGGGAACTCTATATAGTGTAGCTATGAGTCAGAACTGACTCCACGACACATCACCACCACCACCACACCCATGTGGATATGTTTCAACTCAGCTTCCTGACTAAAACAGACTAGGAAGAGGGAGAATCAGACTATTTTTTGAATGTTTAGTCACTGAATACCTTATGGATTGCAGTGGAACACTGTCAGATAGCAACAGTATATTGAATATTGAAACCTGGTGAATAGCACCAGAATATTGTCAGATATAGTGCTGGGAAATGAACACCTCAGGTTGGAAGGAACTCAAAATATGGCTGGGGAATGGCTGCTCCTCAAAGTAGAGTTGACCATGATGGCACAAATGGAGTCAAGATTTCAGGACCTTCATTTTTGGGACCAATTAACTCCTCGGTCACATGGTAATACTATTTTTAAACTTTTGCAAGACTACCGAACTGTTTTCCACAATGGCTGTGCCATTTTACATTGAATGAGGATTCTAATTTCTCTACATCCTCTCCAATACTTGTTCATTTAAAAACAGCTCTGGTACTGTAGTGGTTATAGTCGGGCTGATAACCTCGAGGTTAGCAGTTTGAAACTACCAGCTATTCTGTGAGAGAAAGATGAGGCTTTCTGCTCCCATAAAGATTTACAGCCTCAGAAACCCTATGCAGGGTCACTATGAGTCGGAACTGACTCCACAGTATACTGCCACCACCAATAATTAATAAAAGGAGCGCTGGTGGCACAGTGATTAAGTGCTAGACTGCCAACTGTCCACTTTTTGATCTGTTCCCTTAAGGATTACAGCCTAAGTTCTACTCTGGGGCAGTTCTACTGTCTCATACAGGTTCACCCTAGGGTTACTATGAGTCAGAATTAACTTGACTGAATACAAGAATAACAACAAATGATGTTAAACATAATTTTATGTATCTTCTTTGGAGAAATGTTTATTCAAATCATTTGTCCACTTAATTTTTTTTTTTTTTTTCTGTTGAGTTGTAGAAGTCTTATATAGATTCTGGATATTAAACTCAAACTTATGAAGGTCAAAGACCACAGCCTTCAGTATGGGTTGTTTCTTAATGTAAAGAAAATAAAAATCTTCACCACTGGACCAATAAATAACATCATGATAAATGGAGAAAAAATTGAAGTCGCCAGAGACTTCATTTTGCTTGGGTCCATCATAAACACTCATGGAAACAGCTGTCAAGAAATCAAATGACATATTGCATTAGGAAAATCTGTTGCACAAGACCTCTTTAAAGTGTTGAAGAGCAAAGATGTCAGTTTGAGGACTAAAGTGAACCTGACCCTAACTATGGTATTTTCAATAGCCTCATATGCATGTGAAAGTTGGGCTGTGAATAAAGAGGACCGTAGAAGAATTGATGCATTTGAGTTAGAGTGTTGGAGAAAAATATTAAAAGTACCATGGGCTGTTAGAAGGACAAACAAATCTGTGCTGGAAGAAGTACAACCAAATGATCCTTGGAAGCCAGGAAAGCAAGACTTTGTCTTTCATACTTCAGACACTGACTCATGGAAGGTATGAATTGAAAGGAAGAGACTTTTCAAATTTAAAAAGCTATGAAATCCTTTCTCTAAAAAAGTCAACTGTGGGAATCCAGTATATAAAGAGAAGAATTTACTTCTTGTGGCTGAAGTGTAGTGATGGGGTAAGGGTCCTAGCATATTTCCAATCACCCCAAACTCCCAAGGTGCAGATTTTGAAAATCACTGATGTCCAGTCTCCTCCTTTCATAGATAGAAGATCTATGCCAACAGAAGGTATGTTACTGCCCAGGCTAGGGGCAGAGTCAATACTATGCTTAAGACTTCTCATTTCTCTTCTTCCTCTTTTTCATTAAAAGATATGTTTGTTTCAGCCCTGGTGCACTGCTATAAGATAAGTACTAGATTGCTAATCAAAAGGTTGGCAATTCAAATTCTCTAGCCGTCTTTGAAACCCCATACAGGGTTACTGTGAGTCAGAAGCAACTCAATTGCACACAACAACAACACGTGAATGTTTAGCGGTCAGAGAGTGTTTTGTGTAGATGAGAATGAACACTATGTCATTACCAATATCAGTATACCCAATAAGCAAGGAAAGCACAGGCTTAATTGTGCTTACTTACCTAGTCTGTAGTGAACACGATGTGGTGGAAAACATGTGAAACTGTTGACTACAGATGAATAAGTATGCACAAGTAGCTTGTGCTTACCTTGCTTGTTGGATAATACAGTTCTAGTTGTTGTTGTTGTTGTTGTTGTTGTTGTTAAGTACCGTTGATTTGGCTCTGACTCATAGCGACCCTGTGTAGGGTTTCCAAGGAGCTGCAGGCCAGCTCGAACCTCCCACTTTGCTGATAAAACTGACCAGAACATTAACCCACAGTGCCACACAACAGTAAAATTTGTGAAAGTGGGATTCTTTGTAAGGCAGAAATTAGTTAGAGAAGGAAAACTCATGTATTTTCTACTAACATAAAAAGTAGTAAGACTGCACCCTGTCAAAGGCAGCAAACTTTGGAGACCAGAAAAACAAGCCGTCCTATCAAGTTCCAGCTCTTACAGGTTTCACTGGACGATTGCTACTCAAACATCAATGTAAAAAAAATAAATAATGATTTTAAATAGGAAAACAGTTTCAGTTATGAAGGAGCCAAAGAGGCTCTAGCTCAGTCCCTGTGCAAGCAGGAAAGGGGGAGAACTTCTGTGCAGTCAGCCTCTGGCTCTGGCTCTTCCTGTAGTCCTGGTCTTTATTCTGATTGTGTGTGACCCAGTGTGAAATTGAACGGGAATTTGCCAGAACAAGTCAGTGGAGCTTTCGTGCTCCAAAACAGGGCTTCTCTGGGGGGAAAAAAGAAAATGAAAACTAGAAAACAAAACCACAAACCCATTGTTTCCATATCTGAAACATGAAACTCAGATCTGTTAATGCATTTTAACAACTCTCAGGCTAGAGAAAATTATGTGTATTCCAATTTACCCACAAATCAATAGCTGTCTGCTGTGACTGAACTCTGCACTAGAGAACTGTACTGTAATTATATTCATGCCAGACATCAAGGACAAATCCCTTGGGTTTTAAGTAAGTGTGAGACAGGAAAAATTACCAGCCCAACCATACAAGACTTGAAAAAAAAAAAAAAAAGTACCCCAAAAGCTTTTCTTTCAGCATGGTGGGTTTAATTACATATTCGCTATCCAACAAATAACAGTTCTCCAAACCTTGTTAAAATCATTACATTTAAAAAAATATGTGTGTTGAGGAAATAATGCCTTAAAACAGTTTTATTCACATCTTTGTGCATTCTCAGTTGTTTGACCTGTTCCAGTTGGGACTGGATTTTAAATTAATAAAATTTAGCGACTAGATTGTCGTTTTCCATATTTCCCCTTCCTTTCTATTTAGGATAATGTAATGGAGTCCTGGTGTAGTGCTGTAGGGTAAGCACTGGATTGCTAACCATAAGGTTGGCAGTTCAAACCCACCAGCTGTTCCTTGGAAACCTTATATAAGGTTGCTATAAGTTGGAACTGACTCGATGGCACTTAACAACCACAACAGGAGAACAAAAATAGGATAGCTTCTGAAACTGCAAATTATATTACTGCCCTGAAGTGCTAAATTTCACAAAGCAATTTAATGGGGAAATTTCAGGGCCATCATTTATAAGTGGACTGGAAATTGTTTTCTTACTCTGGTCATACGATGACAGAATTTATTACTCTACTTTCACCTGATAACAGGTGGAGTGCTTACTATGTGCTAGAAAGTGTGGTGGGTTTTAAGAATACAAAGATGGATTTGATATAGTACCAGCTTTTGAGAGGCTTACAGTCTACTGAACAATTGAGACGACAATCCCTCAGTTCTTAGCTCAGATCCTGTTTTTTATACGTAAATAGGCTGCTATACTCCTTCCATCCCTAGAAGTCTGTCCTTGGGCATTTCTCATCTCCTACCACCGTGGACTCTGAGGATGCTTGCCAGTTCTCAATGCGTCAATTCCAACTCATACAGATTCCATGTGAGTCAGAATAGAACCATGCTATATAGGGATTTCAATGGCTATAGGTTTTTGGAAATCTTTATTCCAAGTTGTCTCTGATGGACTCAAACATCCAACCCTTCAGTTAACAGTCAAGCACATTAACCATTTGCATCATCCAGTGACTCCTTAGGATGCTTCAAATTCTACTAAAAAAGGAGAAACCACACCTGTAGTGGTGGGTGACTCCTACTCTCTGCCAGCAAGTTGAGAGATGGAATGCACTCACATGGAAGTTGGATTCTATGGCCAGACTAACTCAATATATTATGCCTTAGTTTCTTGAAGTATGTGTGATGACTTTCTAAGAGGAAGGAAATTAACAGACTATTAAAGCAGGCAAAGGCTAATTAGTTTGGTTTTCTTTTCTTAGAATTGGGTTTATTTTCCTCCTGAGAGGCAGAGGTTAAAGCCCAGCTGATTATGGTTAGAAGCTGTTTTGTTTGGCTTACAGAGTATGGTCCTCTTAAATCTGAGTTACAGGCAATTATTTTACATTTGAGGGATTTTGACATAGAATCTAAATTCTGATTTTTCTGGATAAAACCAGAAGATCTAGTAATCTTGTATGGTGATTCCGGTGTGGCAATAGTTAGCTGGTAGCATTTCCTGGTTTAAGGACTAGGTTCTTTTCATTTTGCCACGATTATCTTGTTGATTTGCATTACCTGTGTGATTGGTGAAGATTTTTCAAATTTCATTGTTTGTGAGCTGGGGTAAAGCTCCATTCTAGTCTATAATTGATTGGGAAATTAAGTTTTTCCTGGAACCAATCCCCTCTTAGACATTTTCTTGGGACATGTATGTTTTGATTGGGTGCTCATATTTCTGCATGCATATGTAGTGGTTTATTCTGGCAAATATGGAACTCCCCAGCTCATCAGGAGCCACCATGTATTGGCTATCTTCCCACCCATAATTGCTCTTCTATTCGTATGGTCTGAAGTCTCCACCAGATCAAGATAAAGAAGATTATACTTGGCTGGATGGGAATTGAAAAGCAGAAGACATTGTCCTTGTCATTATGGTGAAGCTAGCTGGAAGGTCTTTATATATTTGTTAGCAAATAAATATGTATTGAGCACCTACCCTGTGCCAAACACTAAATAAATCAGTAAACTGAAACAAAAAATCATCTACCCTTCCATATTCTACATTCTAGTGAGGGAAGTAGATGATAATGAGATTAATAAGAACACTGTAGTATAGTAGATTATGTCAAATGTTGTTGTTAGTTGTCAATTTTATTCTGACTCATGATGGATGACTCCACGTATGCAGAGCCCAACTGCTCTATAGTGTTTTCAAGACTGTGATCTTTCAGAAACAAATCCCTAGGCCTGTCTTCTGACATGCCTCTGGGTACCTTCAAACTGCCAAGCTTTTGGCAAGTAGTTAAGCAATTAGCTATGCTACCCAGCCGCTTATGTTAAGTATAGGAGGATTATGTATCATGTTAAAGGTGGGGAAAGATAAAGCAGGAAAAGGGGACAGGACCACTTAGTACTGGAGAGTTGCAATATTACGTAAAGTTACGAGCAAAAGTCATATTCCGAAAGTACTATTTGAGTAACCATTGAAAGTGAAGGAAATTGCCATGCAAGTATCCAGGAGAAGAGTGCCGTGAGCAAAGTACAAAATTCTAAGGAAGGAGCATGTCTGTTGGTTGGAGGAATAGAAAGATCATGAAAATCTGTGTAGGCATCATCTGGATTTGCTCTGAGTTGGGAAGCCATAGTGGTGATGTGAGACGATGGGACCCATCATCTAACTTACGAGGATTTGTTCTGGACGCTGTGTGGAGGCTAGACATAAGGAGGCAAAGGTGGGAGAAGGGAAACCAGTTATGAGGCTACTCAATGATTCAGATGAAGAATGCCAGTGAATAGGACCACTGTGGGTGGGGTATATTTTGGGATGCATTTTGAGAGTAGAACTGACAGATTTGTTAGAGAGCTGAATGTAAAGTGTGAGAAGAATGAAATCAAGCATGATGCCAAGGTTTAGACACAAGAAATTAAAAGGATGAAATTGGGCAAGACTGCAGCAGGAGCAGTGGGGAAGGGTATATATGACAAAAAGGAAGACCTTTAAGGATATGGATTGACCCAATGGCTGCAACAATGGGCTCAGACATGACAGCAATTGTGAGGATGACACAGGACCAGGCAGTGTTTGTTCTGTTGTAAATAGGGTGGCGATAAGTCAGAACCAACTTGATGGTACCTAACAATAGCAACAGAAACATTCATTTGGAAAGGATGCCTAGTGTTGCAATGGTTAAGTGCTCAACTGCTAGTCTAAAAGTCATAGGTTTAAATCCACCAGCTGCTCGGTAGGAGAAAAGTCCTGGGGATCTGCTTCTGTAAAGGAAACCCTGTGGAATTGGAATTAACTTGATGGCACACAACATTAATTTTAAGATGTTGATTAGATATCCAAATGGATGTTAAGAAGACTAAATCATAGCTGCTTTAACTAAAATGTAACTTCAAGTCTTTGCCTATAAAAATGTGTTGTCAAACTTCTTTATAATCATTAAGTCTAACCTTATTCTTATGCAATTAAGGAAAGATATGGCTAAAAAAAGAGAGAAAAAAGATCCTTTCAGCATTCCGAAAACTTGAAAGGAGGCCAATGTTAATAACCTCCAATTTAACATTAGATTCCTCTATTATTAATACAAATTTCATAAAGCATCATAAAAACTAAATAGTCATTAGAAATCACCTTGGGCTGAGAGCTTGGAGAATAATTTTTTACTTCAATAGACTTTAAATAAATATTTAATGCTGATAATAGAAACACAGAGAGGCAGTGGGAAGTATGCATGAGTCACAGAGCAGGCATCAGGGGCTTTTTAATCAAATTGAAACCTTTTACAATATAAGTTGTTTGAATTTTCCATGATTTTTTGAAGTCAACGAGTTTCCTAGAAATAATCTCATTAAGTCATAGTGAGACTAGCCAGGACACATAATATTATTTCTAATTTACAAATCTGGAAGTGAAGGAAGAGAGTATGCACAATGGAGTCGCTATGTTCCTGGAGATTCAAAGGCTAAACAAAGTTTAGAGCCTGAATCTTCTCATTTCAGATAAGTTATTTTATAGCTTAACTAAAATGTTTTCTTTCTTTTCTCTTCTATAACAAACAAAAACATCCTTGTTTTGCTCCCTTTCATGCCTTCCACAATTTTAGCACAAATGGGTTACTTGCAATAGATTTTCACATTAATGAAAAGATTTGGGTTCTGGCCAACTAGAGCTTTCAATCTCTAGGTCTCAACCTCTTGACAGAGTCACAGATTCTCCCTTCAAGACGTGTTGGAGGATGGTTCTTTCTTCTAAAGTTCCCTGTAGTCAAATGATATGACACACCATCAAGTGTGATAAAAGATGGGGTTTGTCTGTACCCAATTTTCAGAGTTCCCTGTAGAGATTGTACGTACCCAAAGGAGAGAGAGACATTCAAGAAGCATTTACTCAGTATCTTGTAAGCACATAACTAAAATCAGTGAGGCAATGGATTTTTATATTTTTAAGTCTAGAGTGTTTATAATAGATTAAGTGTTATACCTTTGAAATATGTGTCAACTTGACTGGCCCATGATTCACTATAGTTTGGCAGTAATATAATGGCATACTGTGGCAATTATGCAATGATGTAATCATGCATCATGTTGTGATCTGATGTGATCAGCCCTGATCTGACATAAGGGGACCAACGTGGGATTCAACATCCTTACTCATATCACAGTTCTGATCTGATGTTAGGGTAGTTTCCCTGGGATATGGCCAGCATTATCTTTTATCTTACAAGAGATAAGAGAGATAAAAAAAAGGCAGCATTTGCCTAGGGATAAGGCCCAGAAGTCAGGCTAAGCTTCGTCTCTCCTACTTTGGACATATTGTCCGGAGGAAACAATCACTGGAGAAGGATGTCATGCTGGGTAGGGTGGAGGGTCAGAGAAAAAGAGGAAGACCCCCAACGAGATGGATCAGCCAGGTGGCATCATTGATGGACTCAAGTGTGGCAGCGGTAGTGAGGTTGGCCCAGGATCGAACATTGTTTCGTTCTGCTGTGCATGGGGTCGCTATGAGTCGGTTCCGACTCACCTGACAACAACAACAAGGCCCAGAAGTCAGGAAGGGATAGTAAAGAAGGAGGAATGGAAATGGTCAATGGGGAAGTGGGAAGAGTGCTGTTACATTGCGGGAATTACAATCAATGACATGAATCAAAATGTGAATGAATTGTTTATTGGAAAACCAATAGCCTTTGTAAACTTCCACTCAAATCAAAATAAAAAGTAAAAAATAAACATATAAGAGAGAGAGATCAAAGGAGAGGGAAGGGAGCAGAGGCAGAGAGATCTACTACAACCAAGAAAGAAGAGCCTGTATTGGGAACCTCTAGAACCCGGAGACAGGGAGAGAAAGCTTTACCTTAGAGCCGGTACCTTGAATTTGGACTTCTACCCTTGTAAACTGTGAGAGAATAAATTTCTGTTTGTAAAACCATCTACTTGTGGTGTTTCTAAAACGGTACAGTGACACTAGAGAACTAAGCTGGTGTTCTAAGAATATATCAGGACTCTTTAGTGCCATGGTAGAAATGTGGCTATTTTCTGTCTACTTCAATGACCCAAATACAAGGAACCTTACCTGATGGTCCCAATTAGAACAAAGACTCTAATTGGCTAAATGTGGCATATGTCTACTGCTTGGATCAATTACTATCACTAGGGCATGAGTTACTGCAAAAACTGCAGGCAGGCCATGTCTGACTTCCTCTGGCTTCACAAGGGAGATGGAGCATCAAACTCTAAATCATCCAAGACCCACTCATATGAGGCAGAGGTCAGACATGTCTCCATACTTCGACCTTCTTTATCCTATTCAGACAAAGGACAATCCTCACAGCACTCTCTGCTTCACAGCTGGGTGTGATAATCCATTGTAGTGGCTACACAGAACTCACAGATAATACTCAGATTGTGAGGTTTAATAGGGAAGTGAACGGGATACAATTCAGAAGCAGAAACAATTCAGGATGTTTCACCGACTTGATGGCATTGAACAACAACAACAACAAACTATTCAATGTAGCTAGGAGCAAAAGATGAGATCATGCACGCAAAAAACAGAGAACATTGTGTACCATGGTTTATGGTTAATTTGTGCCCCATGAAAAGATATGTTCAAATACTAAACCATATTACCTGTGAATGCGACCTTGTTTGGGAATAGAGTCTTTCTTTGCAGATGTAATTATTTAAGTTAATGTGAGGTCATACTGGACTAGATTGGGCCCTAATCGTCTATAACTGCTGTTTTTATAAAAAGAGGATTAGAAACAGGCATATCCAGAGGAAAGACTGCCATGTGAAGATTGAGGCAGGAATCGGAGGGATGCTGCCACATGCCAAAGAACACTTTGCTCTGTCAGAAGCTGGATTTTCTGGGGTTACAGAAGCTGGAAGGATTTTCCCTTAGAGTCTTCAGAGAGAGCATGGTCTTGGTAACACTGTGGATTCAGATTTATAGTCTCCAGAAGGAGTCTTGGTGGAACAGTGGGTTAAGCATTGGGCTGTTAACCTGAAAGTTGGCCATTCAAACCCACCAGCCGCACTTTGGAGTGTGGAGTAATTGGATAAATGGGCCTGGAGCTTGTGAGAGACCACCTCTGGTGATGTATGTTGTTGTTAAGTGCAGTCAGGTCAGTTCTGACTCAGGCAACCCTGTAAAGGATTTTCAAGGAGCAGCTGGTGGGTTTGAATTGGCAACCTTTTGATTCACAATCCAGTGATGATTTCACAGAGCCATACTAGGAGTCTGGTGATGTATATCAGTGAGTAATCAAACCGTGGGAGGAGGCTAAAGGCATGGGATCATCCAGGCAGGGATATAGAAAGAAGAAACTGGAGGATGGACTACTGGGAGAGAAGACAAAGAGTGATCAGAGATAGAGGTGTAGAATAGGAATGTTGTTAGTAAAGCCAGAATTTGTAGGGGACACCAGATGTGTGGTTTTCTGATTTTTCTCCAACAGCACTGAATAACCTGGCTCTGTGGCACTGTGGGTTAATGCATTGGATTGCGAGGTTGGTTTGAACTTCAAGGTTGGTGGTTTAAACTCACCAGTTGCTCCTTGGAAACCCTATACAGGGTAGAGGAAGATCCCCAGCAAAATGGATTGGCAAAGTGTCAGTATCAATGGGCCCAACTGTGGCAACAATTGTGAGGTTGACCCAGGACTGGGCAGTGTTTCGTTCTGTTGTGCATAGGGTCATTATGAGTCAGTACCAACCCCATGGCACCTAACAAAAACAATGAGTCAGAACTGACTAGATGACACATAACAACAACAACAATAACAACAACAAATGTGGAAAAGGTAGGCAGGTGGTGGGATTGACTTGGAATATATGTTTTTCTGGGTAGGGCTGGCTGACTACAGGCAAGGTAGCTGAGGATAGTGACAAGAGAGATGCTACGTAGTGAACCTGAGGCCCTGGCAGGTAGGATAGGAGTTGAGTAAAGGAAGAACTTGATTAAGAGAAGTTGGTCAAGGATGGAAAGTCTCAATGACTTAAAGAAAGGGTGATGACCATCGAGAACTCAGGAAGCTGGATGGCTAAGTTGTCATCAGAATGGGATGATGAATTTCAGATCTAGGTCCAAAGGTATAGTCATGGGTCATGGGTTTGAGTGTCTGAAGTGCTAGGAAATGACCCTTTTACTACAGATTCCCTGAACTTGCTTTGGTCTTCCCGATCTGGACTCCTTGAAGTTCTCACTTCAGCTCCTGCCATCACCCATGGATCACAGTGTCCAAGTCTGCTTACTAGGACTGTGATGAGAGTTTCTGTGCAGATTGGAACTGAGAGAGAGCTGTGATCCAGTTATACAAAGAATGCTTGTTGGGAGGAGTTTCCTATTATAAAAGACATCTAGAATTATTGCTACAATTGTTTTGATCTGTGCCCAGTAGACAATTCCCACAGGGAAAATCGAGGCTCAACTGGTTCCTCAGTGCATCTGAGGAACCAAAGAAAAGATTGTAGTACATTATTTTGTGCCACACCTTAAGTCAGTTTGATGGACAGATAACAGTATCTGGCTGTATCGAGATGCAAACTGGGTTGTTTTCACCACAGGATGAGGCCTGTGGAACACAGGCTCACCTGTTTAGATCTACCTAGAGAATAGACTATGATTAGGTCTCTTGTTTCTGATAGTGCTAATGGAAATAATAGAAGTTCTAATAAGCTCGAGGTTTCTGTATAGTGGGTGAATCTTGAAGAAAAATACTCTGACTTCTTCTAGTTATTCTTGGTACCCCCAAATGTAAAAAGATTACCAAGCAATCTATTTCTTTCAGGAACAAAAGGACCACCTCTTTTCAGCCTTTGAGGACTAGTTTTATAGAAGAGACCCTGGACAGAAAATTTGGGCAACAAAAAAATAGGCCTCAGTAGAGACACATATTGTCATTCTGGACTCTTTTTCTCTTTCCTCATTTTGTTTTAGGTTGGTTGTATACCAGTTTGAACTGCATGGAACTGAAAGTCCAGACTCTTTCAAGTCCAAAAGAACCTTGAAAACACAAACCCAAACTCATTGCCCTCCAGTCAGTTCAATTCAGTCATTGAAACCCCGTGTATTGCAGAGTAGAACTGCATTCCATAGAGTTTACAAGGTTGTGATCTTTCAGAAACAGATCATTTAAGCCTTTCTTTCAAGGGTGAATTCAAACTGCAAACCTTTAAGTTAGTGGTCAGCACTTAATTGTTTGTACCACTCAGGGAGCCTTGGAAAGCACTTAATTTTCTCTGCTTCTCTGGTAGCGTAGTGGTTATGAATCGGGCTGTGAGCCTTAAGGTCAGTTGTTTGAAACTACCAGCTGCTCCGTGGGAGAAAGATGAGGCTTTCTACTCCCGTAAAGATTTACACCCTCGGAAACCCTGTACAGGGTCGCTATGGGTCGGAACCGACTCGACAGCACTTAACAACAACAACAACAACAATCTCTACTCCGCTAATGATTGTTTGGCTTTCTTTCTCCCTATGAAGATGAAACTGTCTGGTATTGATTGAATCCTGACTCCCTCACTCCTATAATATATAACTTTTAGAAAGTGTTGAGCTTCTATGGATCAATGTTCTTGTAAAGTGTTGATTAATAATAGAAACTACTTTTGAGTTTTTGTGGAGATTCAATGAAATATTCCATTTAAAGTAGTGTGATGTCTATCAAACAGCAAGGGATCAATAGATAATAGCTCTAATTTTGATTTTTCTATTCTGCACTTCATATTCTTCCAGGCTATCATTATAGGTGGGTATCTCATATATGCATATTGACCCACAAACAGAGCGTTTACTTAACTATGAATCTTTCTACTTCCTATAGGTGGCTATTTCATATTTGAAAGTAGAAACAGGAAAATCTTGCTTAGTCTGCTTGAGTAAGCTAACTTCACTTGATGGGTACATTTAAAGGTGGGGGAAGGAATATTTGGTTTATAAATCTCATTTTCCAAATCCCACTTCTCAGTTTGCAACTGTGCAGGAAATCACTGATTACATTTCTGAGAATGATGACCTTGTTCCTGACTCATCTCAGATGATGACATAAGGAAACCATGGCTTTGGCAAATAGATGTCGAAATTATTTTTTGGATTTAACAGCGTATGAGTTTGAATTATTTGAGCACTGATCTCCCTAACAAGGGCAATTCCTGATTGCAAATTATTTCATTTCCAGACAATCCAGGAACTAAGGAATGTTTAGATACTCCACTGCTTCACAAATCAGACCATTGATGTTCACAGATCTCTGCTGGATTCCTATGGCTTAGTTCAGGTTTTATACAAGCTTATGAGATTGATTTGTTGTTGTTAGTTGCCATCAAGTAGCCTCCAACTCATGATCTTACATGTAACAGAACAAAATGCTGCTGAGTCCCTTCACCATCTTCACCATTACTGGAATGTTTGAATCCATTGTTGTGATTACTGTATCAGGCCATCTCACTGAGGGTTTATTTTGCTTCCCTCAACCCTCTACTTTATCAAACATACATGAGGGCTTAAAACAATTGTGAAAAAATGGAATGAAAAGATCATGGATAGTTTCCACAAATGTTTTGAAGTCTCTCTGTATGTTCTTTTCTAGTGATTGGTATTTCCTAATGATATGCCCAAATTAAGTGAATAAAAGTCTTGTCATTGCTTCTAAAGAACATTCTGGTTGTATTACTTTAAGACTGATTTGTTTGTTCTTTTGGCAGTCCATTGTATATCCAATATTCTTTGCCAACACCACAATTCAAATGCAAGCTCGTGTGGTGCTGTGGGTTAATGTGTCAGACTGCAAAGCCATTTGAACTACAAGGTTGGAGGTTCAAGCTCACCAGCTGCTCCTTGGAAACCCTCTACAGGGTTGCTATGGGTCAACCCAACTCGACGGCACTTAACAACAAATAACAAAGTAATGAATTACATAGCATGGCTAACACTGCCTTAAGTCATTTAGTCTTTCTTCAAACATTTGCTATATACTTACTGCATGCTAACCATTGGACTCAGGACTGAGAACATACAAATACATGTATGTATACAAATATCTCAGTCAAGATACTATTTCAAAAGCAAATAGTACCTTTGTAGGTTAAAGATTCATGGTAGAGCAGGAAACAACCACTCATTCATTCATCCATCAACCTACCCATTGATTCAACTAATATTTATAAAGCACATACATGAGTCGGGCACTAAGCTTGTTGTTAAGTGCCATTGAGTTGGTTCCTACTCATAGCGACTCTGTATAGAGTTTCCAAGGAGCAGCTGGCAAGTTTGAACCAGACCACTTTACAATTCAACCTAACCTCTTGGTCCAGTGCATTATTCTGCAGTGCCACATCAGGACTAAGCTTTGTTGTTGTTAGGAGCAGTTGAGTCAGTTCTGACCCATAGCAACTCTGTATAGGGTTTCAGAGGAGTGGCTGGTGAACTTGAATTGCTGACCTTGTGGATTAAACCAATTTTGCAGTCCAGAGCATTAACCCAAACCACCACACCAGGACTCCAGGACTGAGTTTGGTTTTGGTTGGTTATGTGCCGTGGAGTTGGTTCCAACTCATAGCGACCCTGTACAGGGTTTCCGAGGCTGTAAATCTTTACAGGAGCAGAAAGCCTCATCTTTCTCCCACGGAACAGCTGGTAGTTTCAAACTGCTGACTTTAAGATTCGCAGCCTGATTCATAACCACTACGCTATCAGGACTGAGCTAGGTATATGTAATTTAACAATGTACAATGCTTATGTTCCCTGACCTCTTAGACCTTGTTACAACTTGTGGTAGTGATAAATAATTAAATAAAATTATAATACATTTTGATAAATGCAAGGTAAAAAATTCATTTCTAAAAAACTGTGATCTATACAATAGAAAGAAAGGTGCTAGAATTATGAAGGACTAATGATCAGTTCAGAATTTCTTTCTTGTGTCAGACTAGAAGTTTCAAACAGAACACATCCAAATGACTCATGTAAGAGGACTGTACCTTTAGAAGGTCCCATGGTTATATAAGTTTGCATAAAAGCAATTAGAAATATAGTTAATGACTTAAGTGGTATTGAACTTTGAGTAACTGCAGACACAAAAAACTGCTATGCACATATTAGCACTAACAACAGGAAATTGCATTAACAGCAGGAAACAGTCTCTCCCCAAACCTACATGGATCTAGACAACAGAATGAAAAGATGCAGATATGGAGTCAGACTAGGGCAGAGCTTCTCTTCTAAATAGTCCTGGCCAGTGTTCTGGAGAAGACAGAGTATGCATTTATACTGGCAATTACTTACAACTTACTACACATATTTCTGCTTAAGGTAATTATAAGTAAAAGTATATATATTAATTGCATCATATGGGGTTGTATTTCCTCAAACATTGCCTTACTTTTAAAAGCAGTTTAAAACACAATTTTTCCCCTGCAATTATTGGGAAATATCTGAATTAAGTGGAACCAACTAGCTAATATTATGGTCTTGCTACCTTAGGTGATTGACACCTAAAACTACTATAACGACTATAACTGAAGGAGGTAACTGGGTAAGAAGTCCATTATTCATTTTTGGTACAGGGGCCTGAAAAACTGAGGGTTTCTATAAAGTCAGAAATTTCCCTTGAGAAGCTTTTAAAAAATAGAGCTACCTTATCCCATCCCTGAATATTGTGATTTAGTTGTCAGGGAACTATTTAGGAGTACATGTTTTGAAACATATCTCAGGTGATTCTTATATAATGCTTTAGCTCATGAAATCTAAAGGCATTCTGCTTATAAAGGACTCCAGTCAAGCAGAGCTTAGTTCCACTTTGTGTCCTCTGTTTAAGGATTCAGATGCTGATTTTTCTTGAGTGACTCATGTACCTTAGATGGCCAGACCCTGAAGTCAGAAGCACAATGCATTTGAAAATGTGTTTTGGGCCATTTCCCCAAGTCAGCACAGGAAGAACAGAAACTCTGCCCTGTAGGAACTTTAATGGCTGGAGAGGTTGCCTGGTTGTGACTTCATACCCTGAGTGCTGCAGAGACAGCCTGTAAGCTTTCTCATTTACAGTTGTTCCTTCTCTGCTTCTGTAGGCCTGGTATGTGTATGTGAGGCACTGCTCAAGCATTCATGGTTATGGAAAGAGATTACTTTGCCCTGTAAAAGGTCATTGTGTGGAGGTAGAACTTGGGATTTTATCATGGCATCCTATTTATGATTTTCTGATTGTTTTGTCTTATTTTTGCATTTTTTAAAGGCTTAATAAAAAGTTTCTGTAACATTTAGGTATGGCGCAGTGAGTTAATGTGCTAGACTGCAAGGTCAATGGTTCAAGCTCAACAGTCACTCCTCACAAACACTATACAGAGTCGCTGTGGGTCAGAACTGACTCCATGGCACTTAATAACAACAACAACAATATTTATTTGAGGGGCTCTGTGGCTTAGTGGGTTACATGTTGGTCTGCTAACCACAAGGTCAGCAGTTCAAATTCACCAGCCACTTTACCTCAGAAACTCTTTATAGGGTAGCTGTGAATCGGAACCTAGTTGCTCACACACAACCACCACACCACCCATAATATTTATATATTTGAAGATGGTGGTCTCTTTTCTCCTCTAAAACAGTACTAAGTCTGCGTGAATTGATGTTTCAGAATCACTCTTCTAGGTTAAGTGTTTGATTTCTCATTTAATTTCACTTTTAGGTGCATCACTTATGTTAAAACTGAAGCATAAACTTGTGTTAAGGCCAGTTTAAACTTCTCATTCCTTTCCTTGTCATACACAGTTTTCTTTCATCTCTTTCACATTTTTCATAGAATCCAAAAATTTGTAGTTATATTACAATCACCGTGTCTAAATCCTGCTTTGAGTTAAGAGAGGATAAATTACTAAACCATTCAGAGAAATCCCTTCCTTAGCTCAAAATGTTCTCCTGGAAGTTTTGGTGTCAGGTAACAATTTACATTTTAAGAGGCAGCAAATGATAGAAAGTCAATAGTACTGAAGGAAGAAGTCCAAGGTGCACTGAAGGCATTGGCAAAGAAAAAGGCTCCAGGTATTGATGGAATACCAATAGAAATCTTTCAACAAACTGATGTGGCATTGGAGGCACTCACTCATCTATGCCAAGAAATTTGGAAGACAGCTACCTGGCCAACTGATTGGAAGAGATCCATATTTGTGCCCATTCCAAAGAAAGGTGACCCAATGGAATGCGGAAATCATCCGACAATATCATTAATATCACATACAGGTAAAAATTTGCTAAAGGTAAATTTAAAAGGCCTTCAACAGTACACTGACAGAGAACTTCCAGTGCTTCAAGCTGGATTCAGACCAGGATGTGGAATTAATATTATTACTAACGTCAATTGGATCTTGACTGAAAGCAGGGAATACCAGAAAGATGTTTACTTGTGCTTTATTAACTACACAGAGACTTTCAATATTGTGGATAATGACAACCTATGGAAAACGTAGAGAATGAGTCTTCCGGAACACTTAATTATGCTCATGAGGAACTTGAAAATAGACTAAGAGGCAGTTATTCGACCAGAACAAGGGAACACTGAATGGTTTAAAATCAGGACAGGTGTTTACCAAAGCTGTGTTCTTTCACCATACTTGATTGATTTGTGTACTGAGCAAATAATCTGAGAGCTGGATTATATGAAGAAGAACATGGCATCAGGATCAGAAAAAGACTCATTAACAACCTGCAATATGCAAATGATACAACCTTTCTTGCTGAAAGCAAAGAGGACTTAAAATATTAATTTATAAAGATTAAAGTCCACAGCCTTTGGTATGGGTTGCATCTCAGTATAAATAAAACAAAAATCCTTACCACTGGACCAATAAACAACATTCATATAATTGGAGAAAAGATTGAAGTTGTCAAAGATTTCATTTTGCTTGGATCACCCATCAACATTCATGGAAGCAGCAGCCAAGAAATCAACTGATGTATTACATTAGGCTGCATAAGACCTTTTAAAAGTGTTTAAGAGCAAAGATGTCAGTTTGAGGACTAAGGTGTACATGACCCAAGCCATGGTATGTTCAGTAATCTCATATGCATGTGAAAATTGGACAATGAATAAAGACTGTATAAAAATTAATGAATTAGAGTTATTGTGTTGGAGGAGAATTTAAAAAGTAACATGGAGTCTTGGTGTGGTGCTGTGGGTTAATGTGCCAGACTGCAAAGCCGTTTGAACTACAAAGTTGGCGGTTCAAGTTCACCAGCTGCTCCTCAGAAACCCTATACAGGGTTGCTATGGGTCGGAGTCAACTCGATGGCACTTAACAACAGCAACAACATGGACTGCCAGATGAACAAACAGATCTGTGTTTGAAGAAGTACAGCCAAGTGCTCCTTACAAGTAAGGATGGAGAGACTTTGTCTCTCATGTGTCAGACATATTATCAGGAAGGACCAGTCCCCAGAGAAGGACATCATTTCTTGGTAAACTGGAGGGTCAGCGAAAATGAGGAAGACCCCCTCCCCCAAAGCGATGGATTGACACAGTGACAGCTGCAGTGGGCTCAAGCATAGCAATCATTGTGAGGTTGGCACAGGACCAGACAGTGTTTTGTTCTATTGTGTGTAAGGTCACTATGAGTCGGTACTGACTCGACAGCAACTAACAACAACAATAACAACTTACAAGTAGGAATACATTCAAATGAACACAGAATGGCTATGAAAAGTGCAGGTCAGAGCAATTGGCAATCTGCTGAGATCAACACAAGGCCCAACTGGCTATTTTGGAACCCGCCTTCTTGTCTCTGGTATGCTGTTTTAGTGTGTTCTGCCCCCACCCCATCACTCAGCTTCTGTGACCTTAAAACCTCATTGTGACCCCTAGGGTTTACATTTTGTTGATGACTTTCCTTCTAGAAGTACAGACTCATCAAGCTCACACGCTATTAACTTGAACTTAACCTATCAGCTTCCTGGTTCCTCTCCTGACATCCTCATACCTCTCTGCTGAGACAAATTGTCTTCTGGAGTCACAGCACTCAACACACTCTTTCCCAGTGTTCTGTGGTGCTGTGGGCTAATGTGTCAGACTGCAGAGTTGTTTGAACTGCAAGGTCAGTGGTTCAAGCTCACCAGCTGCTCCTTGGAAACCCTATACAGAGTCGCTATGGGTCAGAATCAATTTGATGGCACTTAACAACAAACAATAAAATCTGCTTGATGGACAAGTAATTTATTCCTTATGTTTAGCTAAAATATTTTTTCCATTTTGTAAACCATTATGTCCTTATTTGTTCCTTGAAGACCAATATTCTCATAGGACCAATTTCCCAAATGTTTAATCTGTCTAAATCATCTCTATAATTTTAGTCTTTTAAAAAATGAATTATTAAATATAACTCAAGGGGCAGCTCAAGTAAAAACTCAAATATAATAAAATTTGCAAAGACCTGGAGTTAGAAAACCAAAAGCAAAGAACACATTCAACATTTCTCAAGTTGAAAGAACTGAAGAAAAAATTCAAGCCTCAACTTCCAGTATTGAAGGATTCTATGTGCAAAATATCAAATGATGGAGAAAGAAAGCATCAAAAGAAGATGGAAGGAATTTACAAAGTCACTGTACCAAAAATAAATGGTTGATGATCAACCATTTCAAGAGGTAGTATATGATCAAAAGCCAGTCATACTGCAGGAAGAAGTCCAAGGTACATTGAAGGCATTAGCAAAGCACACAGCTCCAGGAATTGATGGAATACAAATTGAAATCTTTCAGTCAACTGATTCGGCACTGGAGGCACTCACTCATCTATGCCAAGAAATTTGGAAGACAGCTACCTGGCCAACTGATTGGAAAAGATCCATATTTGTACCCATTCCAAAGAGAGGTGAACCAAAGGAATGTTGAAATCATTGGACAATATCATTAGTATAGAATGTAAGTAACATTTGCTAAAGATAATACAAAAACGACTGCAACCATACATTGACAGAGAACTTCCAGAGCTTCAAGCTGTATTCATATGAGGATGCAGAATGAGGGATATAATTGCTGATGTCAGATGGATCTTGGCTGAAAGCAGAGAATACCAGAAAGATGTTTACCTGTGCTTTATTGACTATGCAAAGGCTTTCGATTATGTGGATCAGGACAAGCTATGGACAACACTGAATGTTTTAAAATTCGGAAAGGTGTGTGCCAGGGTTTTATTCTTTCACCATATTTATTCAATCTCTGTGCTGAGCAAATAATCCAAGAAGCTGGATTATTTGAAGAAAAACGTAGTATCGGAATTAGAGAAGACTCATTA
>NW_006408688.1:6509427-6524953 GCF_000296735.1 Chrysochloris asiatica | reverse complement strand
TAAGGTAGAGGGTCAGAGAAAAAGAGGAAGACCCCCAGCGAGATAGATTGTCAAAGTGGCAGCATCAATGGGCTCAAGCATGGCAACAATTGTGAGGTTGGCCCAGGACCAGGCAGTGTTTTGTTCTGAGTCAGTACCGACTCAATGGCACTGTACAACAACAACTTCCATGAGTATAGGTCAAGTTCATCAAATTGTAGCAATTTACACTCGTTTCCTTTATCAAAAATTTTTTTGTTCTTCTTCTTGTTTTAATCTTCCTCTACTAGTCTTGTTCTGATTATCACGCCATCAAGGCTAGGTCAAATGGATACTCTCTGCAACTTTGGGTGTTCTTGTGTGACTCCTCTCACTTCATATCAGTTGGATGCTTTACTCTCAGCTATGTGGCTATGTCCTTGTTCAGAGGCTCACGTGTCCCCAGGTGCCTTGGCTCACTCTTAACACTGCTTCTTCATCATGTGGTTCTGATTACCAGAGAGTCCTATCCTAACCAGCTATGATTATTCAAGGTTATTCTCTCTTTTGCACTAATTTTTTGTGGCACTGTAGGATCAGCACTGGACTGTGAACCACAGGGTCAGCAGTTGAAATCCACTAGCTGCTCTTTGTAAACCTATCCAGGGTCGCTATGAGTCAGAACTGATGCTACAGCACTTACCACCAGCACCATCAAACTCTATGCTTATTTCTGTTACTGGGGAACAAATCCAAAGCCACATATCCCATGTGAATTCGAGATCTTCTATGTGGTATAATCATTTTTGTGGTCTTTAACTGACTTCTGCGATTGTTCTCTGTGCTTGAGGAAGGGATAAAAGAGTCAATGCAGAGACAGTTTTTGGGTTTGAACACTGCTTTTGCATGACTACTTTTAAATAGATTACACAGTAACTGAATATTAGCTCGATATCATGGGTGGCACAAACGTAAGCATTCAACTACTAGCCAAAATGCAGACAATCAGAACCCATCCAGAGGTACCTGAGGAGATAGGCCTGACGATCTGCTTCGAACAGTCACAGCCTTGAAACCCCTATGGAATTGTTCTACTGTGCACACAGAATGTTGGTCTCCTGGGGGACCAACATAAATTCAAATTGACTTCACAGCAACAAAACAACAATCTTAGTTACTCTGATACTGAATAATTATTAAGTTTAGGTACTGTTGAGTTGTTTTGGAGTCATAGTGACCCTGTACAGAGTTTCCAAGGAGCAGCTGATGAGTTTGAATTGTCTACCTTGTACCACACCAGGAGTCCTACTTTTATATACACTGTCACATCTGGTAGCGTACTGGTTATGAATCGGGCTGCAAACCACAAAGTCAGCAGTTCGAAACTACCAGCTGTTCCATGGGAGAAAGATGAGGCGTTCTGCTTCCTTAAAGATTTACAGCCTTGGAAACCTTGTACAGGGTCATTATGAGTTGGAACCAACTTCAGAGCACATAGCCACCATCACATATAAGGAACTCTGGTAGCATAGTGGTTACAAGTTGGGCTGCTAACCTCAAGGTCAGCAGTTCGAAACTACCAGATGTTCTGCAGGAGAAAGATGAGGCTTTTTGCTCCCGTTCAAACACACAAGTGACTCCTCAGAAACCCTATACAGGATTGCTATGAGTCAGAACTGACTCTACAGTTCTTAACAATGACAACGGGAAAGAAGAAATGGAAACAGAATGAGCAACACAGGGAGGAAGTGGGATAAGTGATATTACATTGTGAGGATTGCAATCAATGAGATGAAATAAAAGGCATATGAATTTTTTAATAGAAAACTGAGCTGTTCTTTAAAACTTCACCCGATTTACAATAAAGTTTTTAAAAGTGCAACAAACACGCATGAGCAAATTTTATGAGTGGTGGTAACATGAATAGTATAGTGGTTACGAATCGGGCTGCTAACCTCAAGGTCAGCAGTTCGAAACAACCAGCTGTTCCCCGGGAGAAAGATGAGGCTTTCTGCTCCCGTAAAGGTTTATAGCCTTGGAAACTCTAGACAGGATCATTATGAGTTGGAACCGACTCCATGGCACACTACCGCCACCACCACATGGATACTTACGTATGTAAATATTTATGAAGCATATATAATAGCTAAGATTTATGTGTTTTACTGTATTTAAATGATTCTTCAATTAAGAAGATATTTTTATTGATTTGTATGATTCTTTTGAAACTAGAGAGGGGTCCCAATAGTGGAAATTTACTGCTGTTTTACTCCTTTAAAAAATATTGTATTTTTATTGAAAATATACACAGCAAAGCAGGTTTCCATTTTAAAATTCCTGAACGTAATGTTCAGTAACATTGATTACATTCTTCACATTATATCAACATTCTCATTGTTTTTGTTCTAGTTGTTCCATTCCCATTACAGTCTTACTGCTCCCCAATCTTCTCATCCATGCTTTAGAGGAACTATCATCCATTTGATCTGAAATAGATAACTTTTCAAAAGAATGCAGCACTCAAGAGTGATATTTTTCCTTTTATTGTGCTGACCTGCTGTTTCATTAAAACATGATTTCAGGAAATGGTTTTGATGGTCTAAAGACTAGCTCAGGTCAATCATGTCGGGAAGTCTTCCAGTCTTACTAGGGCCAGTATATCTGAATTCTTTGAGGATTTGAAATTTTGTTCACCATTTTTTTCCCATTTTATCAGGATCTGTGTGCTGTGATCCTGATCAGAATGTTTGCTAGTAGTACCCAGGTATCATCTAGTTCTGGTCTAGGACAGAGGAGGTCATGAAGACAGTTGGTCCTGTAGGCGGGTTTCTTTTCAGATTCTTAGATCAGTGCTACTCTTAAACCATTTGCTATTTTGTGCTCAAACCACATTCTAACTCATGGGAATCATTTGTGGTCCAGAGAGTTTTCAGCAGCTGCTTTTTCAGAAGTTAATCTCTAGTCCTTTTCTTCCAAGGTTCCTCTGTGTGGGCTCAAACCTCCAATGTTTCTGTTAGCAGCTTAGCATATTAACCAATTACCCCAATGAGGGAGGACAGAAATACCATTTACTAGGATGGTTTGGTAATCAAAATACTGACTTAG
The DNA here is from genome assembly GCF_000296735.1 of Chrysochloris asiatica. NCBI lineage: Eukaryota > Metazoa > Chordata > Mammalia > Afrosoricida > Chrysochloridae > Chrysochloris > Chrysochloris asiatica. The sequence continues at coordinate 6,521,890 of NW_006408688.1, read as the reverse complement.
CCTGACATTACTATTCATACTACATGTGATCTCATCTATCTATTCAGGATGATAGACTCTGTTGTGTTGAGTGTACACTGGGGAGAAATGACACTTACTTCAAGCCTAAATCATTTGCTTTTGTGTCCTTTATAGGGGCTATGGTAATATTGTCCTCTTTTTCCTCTTGTATTTTGGCATCCCAGGGAGCCTCAGCTAACCAAACTTTTGCAGAGATTTAGTTATAATACAGTATTTGGATTTAAAGAAGGGAGCCAAAGTTTGTGCTCTCCGGAGCAATGGCATTATAGGAAGTTTTGGAAAATGATTTTGGACAAAAGAATTTGGGTGCTGGGTCTACACAGAACTCACTCACAGAACCCTGGTGACATCACTTAACACAAAACATTGGTTAAAAAAAAAAAGGAAAACATAAGGATTTTGCAATTAATTTTTACATTACATCATTTATTATAATCCCTCTCTTTCTGGCATCCTGTGTTTAAGTAAATATTGTTATCATCTATTTCCAGAAATGGTTTGGATAACTTCTTCTTGGAAATCCTTCCCACGCATTTGTATTTTGGTATTTCTCCATTATTTCCCACTTAGGCAGGCTGACCACAGGGACAGTAGGAGACTCTGGGGCTCTGGAATGTACTAGCCTTCTATTTTCACATGCCTGAGGCACACATGGGATCATCTCGAAAGGACAGAGTAGAATCATGATATGAAGGAAAATCTAAACATAGACTTTTGGCTGCACTGGGGAAAAACTAACCATCACCACCACCATCACTGCAACCAACAGCAAAAACAACTCCTCAAAAGTGGTGTTAAAGAAAGATTCAAAGTTGCTGCTCAGGAAGGTTTCATGAGTGGAAGTTAACTGGTTGATGATGCTAAGTGATGTTAGAATGGTAAATGGGCAGCAACCTAGACAGGCAACCGTTGCATATCAGAACAGAAAAGCAGAAGCTCTGGGGAGAAGGGAGTGTCTCCACAAGAGATATATTTCAACCTGTTAAGAGAGAAGAGAATTCCTTTTGGTAGAGAGTTTGAGGATGAATTAGTGATTATTAAAAACTAAGTAAGGAGAAAAGATGACTAATTTTAAGAAAAATGAAAAGTTTACAAGAAAATAAAACTACTTAATAAAGCTGAGACTAAATATTGCGCTGTTGTTATTGTTAGGTGCTGTTGACCCCGGGTACAACAAAATGAAAGACTGCCTGGTCCTGCGTCATCCTCACAGTTGTCACGTTTGAGTATAGTAGTGCTGTCACGGTGTCAATCCATTTTGTTGGGGGATTTCCTCTTTTTTGCTGACCTTCCACTTTATTAAGCATAATGACTTTCTTCAGGAACTGGTCTTTTCTGAAAACATGTCCAATGTACAAGAGAAGTCTTACCATCCTTGTTTTTAAGGAGCATTCTGGTTGTACTTCTTCCAAGACAGATTGGTTTGTTCTTTAGGCAGTTTGTGGTATTTCCATATACTTCACCAACACCCTAATTCAAATGCATTGATTCTTCCATGGTCTTCCTTATTCATTGTTCAACTTTTACGTCCATGTGAAGTACTTGACAATACCATGACATGTGTCAGGTGCACCTTAGTTCTCAAAGTAACATCTTTGCTCTTTACCAACAGGTCTTTTTTCAACAGATTTGCCTAATGCAATAAATCATTTAATTTCTTGACTGTTGCTTCTATGAGTGTTGGTAGTGGATCCAGGCAAAATGAAGTCTTTGACCACTTCAGTCTTTTCTCCATATATCATGATGTTATTTATTGGTTTCGTTGTGAGGATTTTCTTTGTATTGTGATATGATCCACACTGAAGGTTGTAACTTTTGAGTTTCATCAAACTTTCAGTAAGCAAGGTTGTATCATCTGCAAGGTTGTTAATGAGTCTTCCTCCAATCCTGATGCCACATTCTTCTTCATATAATTCAGTTTTGGGATTCTTTTGTAAATATTAGATAATAATAATAGAATGCAGAATATTCTTTTAATCTAAAAAATTATATTGGGAGAATGATTGAATAAACAGGAGTTTAATTTATGTGTATGCTTGAATGTATATATATATGTGTGTTTTTATATATGTTTCTGTGTCAAATTGTAAGAATGAGATTTCTTTATCTTCAGTAGTATGGAGTCAATAGATGATATTTAAACTGAAAATTCATGTATTAGCTTTATAAGCATAATCTTGAGACATATGGAGGTAAGAACTATTTGGGTGGAAAGTAATTCCCTCAGGAAACAGAAAATAAGACTGCAATTTTGAGCATTGAAATTAAGTTAAAAATTAGCCAGAATTTCTCTTAGTCTTCTCCTCTAATTCAGCCATTAAACTTAAAGCCTTTTCTTGAGAAGTTAAAGCAGAAATGTATTCTGACAGCTAACAGGAAAGGATTATCATTGAGGATGGAAAGCAGAGGTCATAGTTCCTATATTGTGAAGTAAAGCTGTTAGTGCAAAGGGATCTTGAACATAACTCTTGATTAAAGTAGAATGGACTGAGAAGTAAGATTTGTAACAAGTTACTTTTCTTCTGGAGGCTGTTCAAAATTTGAATTAATAAAGTATTTGAAAAGGAAAGCAAAACAAACTCAATAGCTTGAGAATACAGTCAGGGTGCAGAATAGTGACCAAAACACATTCCTCCCCTTGCCTGTGGCTTTGATCCCACCAGCTGCTTCCATGAACTGCACCCACTCTAACCACCCTCCACCCCATTACACAATTTTCTGGAGTGGATTATAATCCCTCTTAATCACTTTACATCTTCCTGCATCCCAGTATGTTATAGTTACCAACTTTGGCTATGTAGATGATTGGGCAATGCAGAACCATTCTTGCTCCTTTCTAAGATGTTTTCCTATCACTGGGCTAGAAGCTTGGGAACTACATTTGTAGAATCCCTTGCCAATAGTATTCTTAGTAAGAGGTGTGTGTGAGAAATCTGGAGGCAAAAGAGAGGCAGAATTGATATATATTATTCCTCTGGAAGTAGGGGGTTAGCTGTATGAGCATACCTTGTTTTATTGCATTTTGCAGATACGCACTTTTTACACAAATTGAAATTTTGGGCCAACCCTGCATCGAGCAGGTCTATGGGTGCCATTTTTCCAACAGCATATACTCATTTCATGCCTCCATGTCATATTTTGGAAATTCTCACAATATTTCAAACTTTTTCATAATGCTATCACACACTTAACAAACTATGGTGTTGTTAAGTGCCATTGAGTCAGTTCTGACTCATAGTGACTCTGTCAAGGGGTAGCTGGTGGTTTTGAACTGCCAACCTTGCAGTTAGCAGTCCAGTACTTATCCTACAGTGCTACATCAGTATAGTGTAAACATGATTTATATGCCCTGGAAAACCAAAAATTGCATGTGACTCACTTTATTGAGAACTTTGCTTTATTGTGGCAGTCTGGAGTTTAACTTGCAGTATCTCTGAGGTATACCTGCTTAGATTTGACCAGATGTGAGGGTTTGCAGAAGCTTCCAGGTTGTTGCTGTCTAGTTGGTTCCAACCCGTAGTGACCCTGAATAGGGTTTCCAATGAGTGGTTGGTGAACTTGAACTGCTGACTTTACGGTTCAAACTGACTTTGCAGTCCAGTGCATTAACCCACAGTGCCACATGAGGAATTCCCTGAAAAGCATCTGCTCGTAGCTATAATTGTTGGTGACAGTTACCTGTGATTCATGTTTCTTGATTTTCTGAAAGCATTGGCAAACTTGTGAGCTATGATGCTTTCCCCTAAACTTTGGTTTAAGAAAGAACTGCATTTGAATCCTGACTCTTTTATTTAACTCTGTAACCCTGAGTTATGTTTTTAATTCTTGACTTAATCTTTTCCAACTGTGCCAAAAGGATAAGACCAAGTATTTCATCAGTTCTTGTTGTTACTGTTAGGTGTCATCGAGTCAGTTCTCACTCATAGCGATCCTACATAGGATTTCTGAGAGTGTACACCTTCGTGGGATCAGAAAGCCTCATGCTTCTCCTGTGGAGCAGTTGGTAGATTTGAACTGCCGACCTTGCCATTAGAAGCCCAGTGTTTATCCTACAGAGCCACCAGAGCTCCCTGCTTCATAGGTTATGAGAAATAAATATAATAATTGTTGTTGTTGTTGTTGTTAAGTACCCTGGAGTTGGTTCTGACTCATAGTGACTCCCATACAGGGTTTCCGAGGCTGTAAATCTTTATGGGAACAGAAAGCCTCATCTTTCTACTGCAGAACAGCCGATAGTTTCAAACTGCTAACCTTGAGGTTAGCAGCCCGATTCATAACCACTATGCTACCAGACTACTGTATGTAAAAAGGACTGATAGATGACCTATTCCCCAGCCGAGACTCAACAAATGGTAATTTTTTTTACTGTTGTTATTACTTTTTCTGTGTTTACATCTTTTTATAAAAGAATAGAATTGAATCATTATTTTGATGGTGAATACCATGTGAAGATGAGGCTCTAGTATATATTTTTGTAATTTACTTATTCAGTCTATTATAGTACATATTCATTAAGCATTACTCAAAATGAGAAAATGAGATTCTTATAATTCAGAAGGAAGTAGTAAAATAGAATTACAAAACCAAGGCCCTCCAGTGGTTTTGCCTTTTTAGTAAAAGAAGGCAGATTTGGCAACACAGGAACTCAAGTGGAAACAACTTTCAGGAAAAAAAAAAACACAAAAATGCTTGGCTATTCTTCAAGGATTATATTAATCAACATCTATGTAGTTCCTTGGACTTCTGGTGTGGTGCTGTAGGATCAACACTGGACTGCGAACCACAAGGTTGGCAGTTCAAAATACCACGGCTCCTCTGAAACCCTATACAGGGTCGCTATGAGTCAGAACCAACTTGGTGGCACTGAACAGCAGCAACAACAACATATAGTTTCTAGGTGGCACAAATGGTTTGCTCTTGACTACTAATGTAACACTTGTGGTTCAAACTCATCCAATGGAATGCTGAAAGAAAGTATTTGTAATAGGCTTCCATAATCATTACATTAAAAAAACAACAACAACAAAAACCCCTATGGAGCAGTTCTGTTCCATAACACTTGGAGTTGGCATGTGTCAGTATTGACTGAATGGAAATGGGTTTGGGTTTATGCAGACATGGATGCTTTCCAAGTGCTTTCAGGAACCTTCTCCTATTCGGTCCTGTTGCTGTTAGGTGCCAGGGAGTCAGTGACCCTGTATAGGGTTTCTGAGGTTGCAATTTTGTTTTTTTCATGGTAATCCATGTGTGTCAGAGTAGAAGTGTACTCCATAGGATTTTCTTTTCCATCTTTAGACTTTTTATTGTGAACAGAGTGAAGGGTTTACAGACAAAAATCATCAGTTTGACATTCAACAAATCATGCACTTTATTTCATCTCAATGGTTGCAATCCCCTCCATGCAACAACAGTTATCTCGCTTCCTCCCTGTGGCTGTTATTTCCATTCCAACCACTTTCCCATCCCTTCTCAACTTTGTCCTTAGATCAATGTGCCTTTTTGATTTTGAATGGTGAACACATCTTACTAATGTTGTCCCCCCTATATACCTATCTACTGCTTGGCTGAAAATTGGGCCATGAGGGTGTAGCTTTCTAGATGTGAAGGGTGATAGAGAGCCAGAGTCTCAGATTCCTCCAATCTCTTTCTTACCAGCAAGATGGATCTTTTTTAAAAAACAATTTTGATCTTTGTACCACATTTTCTCCCATTTTATCTGAGACTGTCTAATGTGATCCATTTCAGAGTAGTTGGTAGTGGTAGTCAATCAAGCATTATCTAGTTCTTCTGGTCTCAGAACAGCGGAGACCGATATTCACTTGTTCCAAGAATCTGTTGGCTCTTTGATTCTCATCATTCTTCTTTCTTCCGAACAATGATAGACCAATAATAGCTGCACCTTAGGTGGCCTATTATGAGCTTTTAAGATCCCAGATACTAGTCACTAAAGTAGGATTTAGAACATTGTGGATTTTGTTATGCCAACTCATCATGGTGTCCCCTGAGTCAATGGTCCTGTGCCTTCAGCCCCAGCAACTCATTGCCTTATGTTTGATAGTATCTAAGCGGTTTTCATCATTCTGTCCTCTGTATGCTTCACCACATTCATAGTTGTATTTGCAAGAAAAGTGAATACCTATGTATACTTACTCACTTTCAAATTCATACTCCCACTCTTCCTCCCATACTCATTCAGCTTGGGTCTCTCTCCATGTACCTATCTGCAGAACACAGTTGTTCCAATGTTGTATACATAACACGATTTACCTCTATGTCCTTCAGCCCTTGCATAGCTCTTTGTGTCTTCACCTGTCTTCATTGTTCTACCAACCACTCTCTTCTTGTGAATTGCCTCCCTTTCACCCGAGTTAACATGTGTCTACCCTCTATCCAATGAATTACTTACCCTTCCCTCCTACCCCTAGTAATCATCAAAGAATGTTTCTTTTAGTATGAAAACCTTTTCTTGAATTTTTTACAACAGTGGTCTCATACACTATCTGTCCTTTTGTGATTGACTAATTTAACTCAGCATAATGTCCTCTAGGCTCAGCCATGCTGTAATGTGTTTCACAGATTCATCATTTTTCTTTGGCATTGTATAGTATTCCATTGTGTATAGATACCTAAGTTTGTATAGCCATTCTTTCATTGATGAACATTTAGTCTGTTTCCATCTTTTTATTATTGTGAATAGTGCTAGATAAACAATGGTGTGCATATATCTATTTATGTCCTGCCTCTTATTTTTTATGGATATAAATTAAGTAGAGGGATTCCTGGTTCATACAGTATTTCTACTTCCAACTTTCTGAGGAATGCTATACCCTGTTTTCCACAGTGGTTGAACTGTTTTACAGTCCCACCAGCAACAATGTAGAAGGGTTGTAGTCTCTCCATACCCTTACCAGCATTTTTAAAAAAATGTTTTTTAACTTTGCTTTTAATGCTGGTGTGAGTTTTCATTTTTGTTTTGATTTGCATCTCTTAATGGCTAATGAACATCTCTACATGTTTGTTGGCTGCCTGAATGTCTTCCTTGGTAAGGTGTCTGTTAATGTCCTATGCCCATTTTTAAATTGGTTTGTTTGTATTTTTCTTGTAGACATGTTGCAGTTTTCTATACATTTTAGAGATTAGTCTCTTGTCTGATATGTTGTTGCAAAAAAATGTTTTGCCCAAAAGACAGTCGGTGGGCTCTCTTTTGACAAAATTATTGATACACATAAGTGTCTAATTTTTAGGAAAGCTCAATCATCTATTTTGTCTTTTTCTTTTTGTGTGTTTTTTTGTAATGTTTGACAGTGTATTTATGCCATGTATTAGAGTCCCTACATTTGTCCCTGTTGTTTCATTGATGATCTTTATAGTTCTTTTTACATTTAAGTCTTTAATTGATGCTGACTTTGCTTTAGTATATGGTGTGAGATGTGAGTTGTGTTTCATTTTTATGCAGATGGATTTCCAGTTTTGCTAACACCATTTGTTGAAGAAAGTATCTCTTCCCCATTTAATGGGTTTTGGCCCTTTGCTAAAGATCAGCTGACTGCATTTTGATAGATTTACTTCTGGGCTCTCAATTCTGTTCCATTGATCTATAATTTTTGTTGTACCAGTACTGTGTTATTTTGGCCACTGTGGCTGTGTAGTGAATTTTGAGATCAGTGAATGAGATGGCTCCAACTTTGTTCTTCTTAAGCAGTGCTTTGCTTATTCAAGGTCTCTGAGGCTCAGTCTTTATGGGAGCAGAATACCTCGTCTTTTACCTGCTATTCAGTCCATGTTGATAGTTTTTATTTTTGTTGTCTGTTTGCCATCTGTCTCTTGTTACTTATGTTTTGCAATTGTTAGGCAAGAAACTTATGTGCAGAATGCTGGTAGTTGGGATAGTTCACCCATTCTTCCTTTTATAGTGTGGTGTTGGATAGTGCCCGTCCACCACAAAATTCATGCCCACCTGGAACCTCAGAATGTGACCTTATTTGGAAATAGGGTCTTTATAGATGTAAATAGTTAAGAATCTGGAGAGGAAATCATCTTGGATATGTGGTGGGTCTTAAATCCAGTAACTGGTTTCCTTATAAGAAAAAAAGAGGACACAAACACAGCGAAGTCCATGTAAAGATGGTGACAGAGACTGGCATTATGCTGCCGCAAACCAAGGGTCACCCACTGGCACCAAAAACTGGAATACACCAAGGGAGATTCTTCCCTACAGCCTAAAGAAGGTGCATAGCCATATTGATACCTTGATTTTAGACTCACTTGTATTACTTTGTTATGGAAGCTGTCTTATTTTCCCATGCTGCTGCAATAGAAATACTACAGTGGGTGACTTTAATAAAAATAAACTTATTTTCTCACTTTTCGATAGGTTAAAAGTCCGAATCAGTGTTATGACTGTGTTGATTCCTTCCTTGTTGATAGCCCAGGGGGTTTCTTGGTTCTTGATGATCCTCTTATGACATTTGTCTTCCTCAGCATGAGCTTGCATGTGTGTATCTAAGCTGCTTTTTATATAACTGCAGTGATTAGGTTTAGAATCCACTCTATACCAATGTGACCTTAGTTGATTGATTATATTTCATTAGATTGCATTATAGAAGATGACATTGTACTGATTAGATTACATCCTCAGATAGAGGATTAGGAATTGAACACGTATTTTGGAAGGACACAGTTCAATTGGTAACAACAGCCTTAGGAACCACTAGACAGAAGCCTCTCCATTTACAGCCAGGTTTCTCCATTTATGATACACACATCTTCCCTTTTCCCTGGCTCAGAGTATAAACCTGAAGCTGCCAGGAACCCAGACATGTCTGGGTGTAGGTAACAAGGATCAGTCAAATCTGCTGTGGCTTTAGCACATGGGTTTTTTTTGTGTGTTTCCTGATTTGCTACTGTCAATGAACCAGGGAATGTAGTAGGCTCCCAACTTCTTCTCCAATTCAGTGAGCTGACTCTTGATTCACATCCTGGTTCTATTTCTTTTGACCAATCACTCTCTTCATATCCAGCTGTCCTGTGGCCTCTATGCTCAAGAGGGTACATTTTGAGGTTTTCATAACAAACCTGATTACAAGGCAAAGTTGTTAAATTCCTAGTAGCAGTATTTCCTCTCCTCACCACCCACCTGCCCATTTTTCTATGAAAAACCAGATGCTCCAGCTGATGAGTTCTACAAGTGATTTTTTTCCCTCTCATTGATTTTTAAAATGGTACTCTTGCTATATGGCACATGATCAAGTACTTTAAAATATACAATTAATTAAAGTGCTTACTTCAACTGAAAATCAGGCAAAATTATTGCAAATGAAGTAAGGAATCTATAGAAATAGCCTGGAAACAGCCATTTCTGCATGGGATGACATAGAGAACACTCTGAAATCTAAGAAACAGGGGTCTTTGCAGATCAGTGGAATAGCCAATGCAGAGATAGAGGGTCTCCACACTTAACTATATTGCTTCTCCTACCTTCATGCTTGAACTGAGGACTCCAAGCAGAACCTTCTGCCTTCTGTCTGATATTAAGAAAGATGGGGGAGCAGAGAGAAAGAGAAGGGAAAAAAAAAAAAAGAATTTATAGGATTAACAGTTGTCATAGATTGATATATGCCATTTCCTCCCATTACTTCTAGTTTCTTTTCTTTCTCTTCTGTAGTTCCAAAGAGCTCACATATGGGATAGGGTCTATGCAGAAACAGAGTGCTGGGGGAGGAAAGGAAATGAAACAGGTCTCTGTCTTCAACAAGCTGAAAACCACACCAAACATATTGCCATCTAGTAGATTTGGACTTGGAGATCCTATATGACAAAGTAAAACTGCTCCATGAGGTTTCCAAGGCTGTAATCTGTATGGAAGCAGATTATCACACCTTTCTGTTAGGGAGTGGAGGGTGGGTACAAGCCACCAGGCTTTTGGTTAGCTGCTGAGTGCTTAACCACTGCTCTCCTTCCCAGGGACTTCTCTTCTTCATCACAGACCCTAACACCAGGAATATGGCAGGTAATACTGTAACAAGCAGGGCCTGCTAACTATAATGAAAAACAAATAAAACAAAACACCATTAAGGGTTTTTTGTTTGTTTTTATTTTGTGTTGATGAGACAGATAAAAATACTCTTTACAATTAAAGTTAGGATTTGGAAATAAAAATATGTTATGGATTGAGTTGTATCCCCATAAAACTTATGATAAAATCCCAACTCTTGGTATTTATGAACTAGATCTTGCTTAGAAATAGTCATTAGAGATGTTATTAGTTAACAGGAAACATTAATAACCTAAAATCAGAGGAGTTGTGGGATGACATCAAGAACATTATACACACAAAAAAAGCAAAATGTCAATAGAAATAAGGAAAGAAAGATAAGAATAGAGTAGATATCAGAAGAGACTCTGAAACTTGCTCTTGAATGTAGAGAAGCTAAAGCAATTGGAAGAAATGAAAGAGTTAAAAAGCAAATTTCCAAGTGTAGCTTGGGAAGACAAAGTTCAGTATTACAATGCAATGTGCAAAGACCTAGAATCAGAAACCAAAAGGTAAGAACACATGCAGCATTTCTCAAGTTGAAAGAACTGCAGAAAAAGTCCAAGCTTTCAGTTGCAATATTGAGGGATTCTATGGGCAAATTATTGAATGACTGGATGATGCAGGAGGCATCAAAAGAAGATAGGAGAAGAGAACAAACAAGATGGCAGAGAGTGTGGAAGTGCAGTGAAGACCTCTGTCAGCAACAACACAGAACTGGACCAGACAGACTCAGGGGATGATCCCAGAACTCTGAACCACATATAAAGAAATATTTAGATGGTTGGAAGGGTTACAACTAGGGGAATTTGTAGCAGAAGCAAGAAATCCAGTGCTTTCTAATCCAAGGTGCTCAGCTGTTCCCAGAGTCACCATCTTGGGCAAGACCAAACGGGGGAAGGATCAGAGCAGCCATGAACCATGGAGATAAAGGTGTGGACATTCTTTTTTTGGTATCATAGATTGATATATCTGTTCATTGGTCTGTTGCTGGCTGTACACCTTCATTCTGGTGACTAGAGGGGGTGCCACCTTCTTCTTCATATAACCTGGTTCTTTGAATTAGTTGCCCAGCATACGTATGGGATAGGATAAGTATGGTGAAAGTCTGCAACCCTGACATGCACTTTTTCTGATTTTAAACCTTTTAGTATCACCTTATTCAATTTGAATGACTGCCTCTTAAGAGCAATTAAGTGTTTTGGAATACCCATTCTTCAGATGTTGTCTATAGTATGTTATGTTCCACACAGTTCAATGCCTTTGCATAGTTAATAAAACACAAGTAAACTTCTTTCTAAGGAGCTCTGGTAGCACAGTGGTTACGAATTGGGCTGCGTGCTGCAAGGTCAGCAGTTTGAAACTACCAGCTGTTCCGCAGGAGAAAGACAAGGCTTTCTGCTCCTGTGAAGATTTACAGCCTCGGAAACCCTGTACAGGGTCACTATGAATCAGAACCGACTCCACAGCACATAACAACAAGAACAAAACTTCTTTCTGGTACTTTCTGCTTTTGGCCAAGGTCCATCTGATTTCACCAGTGATATCCCTTGTTCCATGTCCTCTTCGGAATCCAGCTTGGATTTCTGGCAGTTCCCTGTTGATATACTCTTGCATCTGTTTTTTAATTATCTTCAGCAAAAATTTCACTTGCACATGATATTAATGATATTATTTGATAATTTCCACATTCTGTTGAGTTACCTTTCTTTGGAATGGACACAAGTATGAATTTCTTACATTTGGTTGGCCAGTGTGTCTCCAAATATCTTGGCATAGATGAGTGAACACCTCCAGTTCTGCATCAGTTTGTTGAAACATTTCAATTTGTGTTCTGTCAATACTGGAGAATTGTTTCTCATCAATGTGGCTTGAACTTTTTTCTTCAGTATATATGTTTGTTAATCATATGGTACCTCTTGATATGACTGAAAATCAACCATTCTTTTTGGAACAGTTACTGTGTATTCTTTTAGGCTGATGCTGAAGAAAATTTAAACAAATCTAGGAGAGTCAAAATATGACCTTGCATCTGTGGTGATGGTGGTGTGTTCGAACTCATAGTGACCCTGCACAGGGTTTCCAAGATTGTAAATCTTTATGGTAGCAGAAAGCCTCACCTTTCAACTGGGGAGCCACTTGTGGATTTGAACTGCTGACCTTATGATTAGCAGCCCACTAGCCTTTCTGCTCCCATAAAGATTTGCAGCATAGGAAACCCTGTGCAGGGTCACTATGAGTTGGAACCAACTCCACGGTACTTAACAACAACAATAAGGCTACCAGTGGAGTCCTGGTGTAGCACTGTGTGTTAATGTGCCAGACTGCATTGTCTGTTTGAACTGCAAGGTCAGAAGTTTAAGCTCACCAACTGCTCCTTTGAAACCCTATACAGGGTTGCTATGGGTC
>NW_006408688.1:6491290-6496396 GCF_000296735.1 Chrysochloris asiatica | reverse complement strand
GAACCGACTCCATGGCGCATAACAACCACAACAACAATTATTGTAGATTCTTCTATTTCTTTGTTCAAATTTATTAGAGTTTGCTTTATATATTTTGGAGCACTTTCATTGGGAGCATAGAGTGCTCCTTGGAGGCCAGGATGGTCAAACTTTGTCTCTCATACTTCTGACATATTTTCAGGAGGGAGCAGTCTCTGGAGAAGGATATAATGTTTGCTAGGGCAGAGGGTCAGAAAAGAATAGGAAGACCCCCAGTCAGATGGATTGGAAGAGTGGCAGCATCAATGCACTCAAGCATGGCAACAATAGTGATGTGGCCCAGGATTGGACAGTGTTTCATTCTGCTGTACATAAGGTCACTATGAGTTGGAATCGACTTGATAGCACAAACAACAATGACAACAATATTATCAAGTTCATATTTTGGCTTTTGTGGACTTGTTTTCATTTTCTTCAGCTTCAGTTTGAATTTGCACAGGAGCAATTGATGGTCTGTTCCACAATCTGCCCCTGGACTTGTTTTGATTTATGTTACAAAGTTTTTCAATCGTCTCTTTCTGCAGATATACTCAATTTGATTTCTGTGTATTCCATCTGGTAAGGTCCATGTGTATAATTGTTTTTTATGCTATCTAAAGAACGTATTTGAAATGATTTTGCAGAATTGTATCATGCAATCTCCAGCATCATTTCTGTCACCAAGGCCGTATTTTCCAACTACTGATCCTTCCTCTTTGCTCCTAACCTTTGCATTCCAATCTCCACTAATGATTTATACATCTTGATTTCATGTTTGATCAATTTCAGATTGAAGAAGTTGGTAGGATTTTTCTATTTCTTCCTCACTGGCTTTAGTAGTTGGTGTGTAGGTTTGAATAATAGTGGTATTAACTGGTCTTCCCTGCAAGCACATGGATATTATCCTATCACAGACAGTGTCATAACTCATGACTGATCTGGATATACTCTTTTTGACAATGAGTGCAACACCATTCCTCTTCAATTTGACATTCCTGGCATAGTAAACCATATGGTTGTTAGATTCAAAATGGCTAATACCAATTCATTTCAGCTCACTAGTCCTGGTGTGGCACTGTGGGTAATTGCGCCAGACTGCAAAGCCATTTGAACTGCAATGTCAGTGGTTCAGGCTCACCAGCCACTCCTCGGAAACCCTATACAGGGTTGCTATGGGTCAGAACTGACTTGATGGAACCTAACAACAACAACAACAATGCCTAAGATATTGATGTTTATGTATTCCATTTCATTTTTGACAATTTCCAATTTTCCTAGATTCATACTTCATACATTCCATGTTCTGATTATTAATGAATGTTTACAGCTGTTTTTCTTCATTTTGAGTTGTGCCCCATCAGCAAATGAAGGTCCTGCAGGCTTTTCTCCCATGGGCTTTACTTCTTTTGCGTCATCATGGTCAATTCTACTTTGAGGAGGCAGCTTTTCCTCAGTCGCATTTTGAGTGCCTTCCAACCTGAGGGTCTCATTTTCCAGCACTTTATCTAACAGTGTTTCTCTGCTATTCATAAGGTTTTCAAGAAACCTGTCCACCATGAATGACCCTGCAGGTATTTAAAATACTGGTGGCATAGCTTCCGGAATCACAGCAACTCACAAGCTACCACAATATAACAAAGTGACAGACAGTGGTGGAGGACTCCATAGTATATTGTAACCTGAGGTTTGACACTTTTCTACAGTTTTTCAGATTGAGAATGATAAATGTGTTTTTTTCCTTTTGATTTCCTAACTTCAGGTCTTTGCATAGTTTATTCTAATACTAGACTTTGTTGTCTTAAGCTGCCCTTTGATATTTTCTTTGTATTCAACACCTCTAGTTACTTTTGCTTCTGTACATTCAAGACAAGTTTCAGAATATCTTTTGACATCCACTTTGAACTTTTCTTTCTTTCCTGTCTTTTGAATGACCTTTACTTTCTTCATGTATGATGTTCTCCATGCCCTCTCATTAGTGTTTATGCATCATGTCTGATCTTGAGATGGTTGAGTTGACACAGAAACCTAACCATTTCAGTCCATGTTTGTCAGATTGACATCTAGAAACTATATTTATAATCTCTAAATAAAGAAAATTGTAAAGTCCTACTTGTGTTTAATGTGATATAACTAAAACATGTACAACTATAAACACACTGAACCCATTTTCATCTCAAATGTCACACATCAAGAAAGCAAAAAGTATTTGATGCATACATACCAAACCAAACAACAAAAAAAAAATATATATATATTCATTTAAATGTCCAAAGGACTCATTTTGCAAGCCAGCCTCCTACTGGTAGGCACACAGACTTATTCAGTTCATGGGCCTATAGTCCACATTTGCTGTGCCTTACTATGCCACACCTCTGCCACCCTCTCGGCTGTTGCCACTTTTCTAGGCTGGGAAATCATTCTCCTCCTTAAAGATGGTCCAGAAGTGAAACAAAACCACTCCTCCGTTTAGTTACACATCTTCTACAATTATGTTTTTGGCAGTCACAATTAGTCCTACTAACAATGGCAATTAAATCCTTAAATTCTATCAGCATCATCCTCCAACCCCTCTTTCACCAGACCAAACTGCAAAAGAGGAAAATCGTCAGTGGGGATTCTCCCTTGACCCTTCATTCTAAAACTAAGCCAGCTACTTCCTGCCTTTGTAGCCCTGCCTCACTTTTTGATAGCCAATATCTAAAATGCCTGTCCCTATCAACCCAGTCCTGGTGTGGCGCTGTGGGCTAATGCGTCAGAATGCAAAGTTGTTTGGACTGCAAAGGTCAGTGGTTCAAGCTCACTAGCTGCTCCTTGGAAACCCTATACAGGGTTACTATGGGTCGGAATCAACTTGAAGGCTCTTTATCAATAACAATCAACCCAGTACACTTAGGAGACAAGCACGTTCCTTGATATGAAGAATCTTCCATTCCAATTGGAATTTTGAGCAACTACATTCATAAGCAAAAGCCCATTCCAATAAATTGTAGCATTTGACATTCAGCATATCAAACATCTTTATCTTCATCTTGTCAAGTTCTTTTCAGCACATCCCTAGCTATCCAAGCTAGGTCAAATGGGTACCAGCTGCAAGTTTGGGAGTTTGCACCCACCTGTCTGCATTTCAAACCAGCTAGCACCCTCACTCTCTAGGTAAATGCCCATGGGCTCAGGAATTCACACAACTCCCTAAACATTACACCAGACAGCATTCCTTCTTACTCAAAGTAGAACATGTTCAAACTCAGCCCATGTCTTCATTGCTGCATTTCTCCCAATTCCATTCAGATGTAGACCCAGTTGGTCACCAGCAAGCATTTAGCTCTGGTTCCCTTTAACTTTCAGTCTAAAAGGGGGTTTCCTCAGATGGGGTGACTTTCCTTGACTTGTTGTTAGATTGAGTAGGTTTTAACTGTATAGGGTTTCTGAGGAGTAGCTGGTGACTTGCACTGCCAAGCTTGTGGTTTAAACCGACCTTGCAGTCCAGAGTGTTAATCTGCAGTGCCATACCAGGACTCCCTTGCCTTGATGTCTTTTGAACTCAAAAAGCCAAACTGTCAGCTTTTTTTCTCTGCTTGAAACTGCTGTTTTTGGAGCAGTTCTGGGTTGGTCTGCATGGCTCTTCAAATGCAAATATATCAACCTTGAAGGTTTTGGGTGGGGCTCAGCATTCCACCCAATGTCCCACCCTCTAAAAAGGCGTAAAGCAAAAAACCTGTTTTTTCTGGGCAAATTCTAACTCCCCTTTTAGCAAATCCAATCAAGTATAGGCTGAATGTAGCTTTACATGGTCTCTGTAATCATCACACCCAATATTCATTTCTATCACACATGTATGTCTATTTTACAATAATAGGCAGGAGAAACCAATATTCAAAAGTCAGTCAAACACAGAAACCTTTAGAAACACTCAAGTTCAGTCTTTCTTCTCCTTTGGACTAACCCCTTTCGAAATATGCATATGGATTTGGGCCTCTGGCAGGGTAGATTCCAGTAAGCCCAAGCCCAGTATCAGCCATCCTTTTAAGGTTGGTTTGAACTGCAAGGTTGATAGTTCAAACCACCAGCTGCTCTTGGACACCCTATACAGGGTTACTACGGGAAGGAACAACACCACGACCACCACCACGAACAACAACAATGTTCGCTCCAGGCAACTGCAGAAGCTGCTGCTGAAGTTAATTTAAAAATTGCTGCTGCTTTCTCCTCCTAAGTATTTTACTCCATGCCATTCATTCTTTCTCCCACAACACTTGACAATTTCATAGGTCTGGAGCCATTGCAATGAATCCTTCCTTCTCACAGCACCAACTGCTTAAATGAAACAGGGACCATACCCAATTTCCTGTGACTCCACAGTGGGAAAGAGAACCAAACTCAAAATCAGCCCAAGGCCAATTCCTATGAAATGGTCAGACATGCCTCCACCCTGTATCACTGCCTTTAAAATTAGTCAGACTTAAGAACCAATTTAGACAACTCATCCTTATGATTTTGTTTCTCTAGAAATCCCCCCTCCCCAACTCTTCTTGGCACACATGCCTTACACTGGGTTTTCTAGAGAAGCAAAACCAGTGAAACATATATATGTATATATATAAAGAGAAGTTTATTATCTTACAATTGTAGAATTCTACATCCCCAGTGGAAGAGAGAGCTAATACAGAACTTTAAATTGAAGCTGAAGAAAATTAAAGCAAGACCACGAGGGCCAAAGTATGACCTTAAGTACATACCACCTGAATTTAGAGACCATCTCAAGAATAGATTTAGCATACTGAACAATAGTGACCAAAGATAAGATGAGCTATGGGATGATATCAAGGACTTCATATATGAAGAAAGTAAAAGGTCATTAAAAAGACAGGAAAGATAAAGGAAATGAGGGTACATTGCTACAATTTGGTGATCTTGACCTATACTCATGGAGGTTGTTGTTATATGCCGTGGCGTTGGTTCCGACTCATAGTGACCCTGTACAGGGTTTCCGAGGCTGTAAATCTTTACGGGAGCAGAAAGCCTCAACTTTCTCCCGCAGAACAGCTGGTAGTTTCGAACTGCTGACCTTTTGGTTCAAAGCCCGATTCA
>NW_006408688.1:6455058-6490328 GCF_000296735.1 Chrysochloris asiatica | reverse complement strand
TATGTAATCTAGTTAAAATGAAAGGAAGAAATGAAATGAAAGCTGAACAGAAGATTTCAAAGGACAGCTTGAAAAGAAAAGATAAAGTATTATAAAGAAATGTGTGAAGACCTGAAGTTAGAAAATCAAAAGGGAAGAACATGTTTGGTGTTTCTCAGATTTCAATATTGAACGATTTTAGGGACAAAATATTGAATGATGCAGGAAGCATCAAAAGAAGATGGAAAAATACGCAGTCATTGTACCAAAAAGAAGTGGTTGATGTTCAGCCATTTCAGAAAATAGCATATGATAATGAACCAATGGTACTGAAAGAATTCCAAGCTACCCTTAAGGCAATGCCAAAAATTATGCTCCAGAAATTTATGGAATACTAATTGAGATGCTTCAACAAATAAATATCAAGTTGGAACTGGTCACTTGTCTATCTCAAGAAATTTGGAAGACAGGCTGGAAGAAATCCATATTTGTGACCATTTCAAAGAAAGGTGATCCAACAGAATGTGGAAAGTATATATATATATATGAAATCATTACCACATACAAGTAAAATTTTGCTGAGGGCAATTAAAATAATATTTACAGCAGTACAATGACAGGGAGCTACCAGATATTCAAACTGGAATCAGGAGAGAATGTGGAATGAAGACCATCATTGCTGATATCAGATGGATCTTGGCTGAAAGAAGAGAACACCACAAGGAAGATTACTTTTGTTTTTTGACTATGCAAAGGCAGTCAGCTGTGTTATCATAGTGACTTAGGGAAACTGTTGCAAATATTAGGAATTTCAGAGCATTTCATTGTGCTCATGTGGTACATGTACATATCAAGAGACAGTAGTTTGAGCAGAGCAAAGGCGTACTTGTGGTTTAAAATCAGGAAAGTTGTGCAACAGGATTGTATCCTTTCACCATATTTATTCAATTTGTATACTGAACAAATAATTTGAGAAGCTAGACAATATGAAGAATAATGCATCATCAGGATTGGAAGATGATCAATTAACACCTTGTGATATACATATAATACCATCTTCCTTGTTCAAAATCAAGAGGACTTGAAGTACTTACTGATGAAGATATCAAAGGTTACAGACTTTAGTGTGGATTATACTTCAACATAAAGAAAACAAAAATCATCACAAGTGGACCAATATACAACATCATACTAAATGGAGAAAATATTGAAGTTATCAAGGCTTTTATTTACTTGTATCCACAATCAATAATTATGGAAACAGCAGTCAGGAAATCAAACTACTTTGTCAAAGATGTCACTTTCAAAACTAAGGTGTAGCTTATTTTCAATTACCTCATATGTTTGCAAAAAACTGGACAATAAATAAGACCAAAGAAGAATTGATGCATTTTAATCATGGTGTTAGTGAAGAACATAGAATATTCCACAGAGTGCCAGAAGAATCTATCACTCATCTATCAGTTTGTTGTACTGTGGAGACTTGTGTATTGCTGTGATTCTGGAAGCTATGTCACAGGTATTTTAACTACCATCAGGGTAGCCCATGGTAGACAGGTTTCAGTGGAGCCTCCAGACTAAGACAGACTGGTAAGGCAAGGCAGACTACTTCTGAATGTTTAGTCACTGAAAACTTTATGAACAGCAACAGAACATTGTCAGATATAGTGCTGACAGATGAGCCCCTCAGGTTGGAAGGCGTTCAAAATATGACTGAAGAAAAAGAGCTGCCTTCTTAGAGTTGACCATGATGACACAAATGGTCATCATTTGCTGATGATGCACAATTTCATTTGCTAATGAGGCACAACTCAAAATGAGGAGAAACATCCATATGTTTCAATGTTCAATGTTCAAAAAACATTGTTCAAAAAACATTCCATAAGTAATTGGAACATGAAGGACATGATGCTTGATAAAGTAGAAAGTCAGTGAGAAAGATGAAGACTCTCAAAGCGGTGACTTGGTACAGTGGAAGCAGCAATGGGCTTAAGCATAACATCATTTGTGAGGATGGTGCAGGGTCAGGCAGTGTTTCATCCTATTGAACATAGGGTCACTATGAGTGGGAGCCAGCGCAGCACCACCTAAGAACAACAACAAGCCATAAGAATGAGCAAATTGGCCTTGGGAGAAGTAAAGCCAGAGTGCTCCTTAGAAGTGACAATGGTGAGACTTTATCTCACATCTTTTGGATGTGATCTCAGACGAGGGAGAAGAACATCATGGTTGATAGAGGGTCAGTATAAAATGGATTAACACAGTGGCTACAACAATGGGCTCAACTATGGCAACAACCATTATAAGAATGGTGCAGGACTGGGTAACATTTAGTTCTGTAATACATAAAGTCATTATGAGTTGCAACCGACTCAATGGCACCTAACAGCAGCTCCCTCATAGGTTGTGAGGATTAATTGAGGTGAGAGACAGGCAGATGTAGAATTGTGATGGTTTCATGTACTTGTTAGTTGTTATACTTATGTTTTCTTCTCAGAAAATCCAACCAGCTTTTATCAGAGTCTTAATTTACTGGACTACTTTTCAAAATATCCCTTTTATTTGCCTAAGATGTCAAAGACATGGGGCTGTTTGGCTGGCTCATTTGAAAACCCTCCTCTGATTAGGGAGAGATGTGATCTCTGCGGAAATGGGAGTCCAGGTGGCAGCGAACACCCTGCAATTATTTGAGCTAGCTACTCATATCCTGGCAGCACGGTCTTTTTGGTAGAGAATCATGTGAGTCACAGAGGGACCCGGGCCACAGCACTGTGTTACTGAACCGTAACTAAAGGCATGCCAATCATAAGAATGGGTCTCTGTTTTTATTCAGTGCAAGTTTTTACCTGCTTTATTGTTCTTCTGACTTGGTCCTATCTATAGTTCTTTCATCTGGAAACCCTCTGACAAGAGAAGTGATTAATCTGCTCCCTTAGTTGGCACAAGGTTAATTCCTTCTGACTTAGGTTATTTTGATGCAATTGTTCATGTATGGGGCAGTGCCTAATGGTATTTTTGCATCTGTGCTTGAGTCATTTTCAGATTTTCCTTGGGTTACCAATGTTGTTTTTGTTGTTGTTAAGTGCCATCGAGTTGGTTCCAACTCAAAATGACCCTGTGTACATAGCAAGGGTGGAGAATGTCCAGTTTGTCATTTGGTCTGGCTCTGCCAAGGCAACCGCAGTTCCAGCCATCACAATAGGGGTGAGTTAATTAACTGCTTAACCAAATATATCAAGTTAATTGTTAAGTTGATAATTTTGTATGGCCTGAAAATGATGCTATAAATTTTGGCAGGAAAAAAAGTTCCTCACCATGCTGTATAGGGTTTCCACAGGGTAGTTGGTGGGTTTGAACTGCCAACCTTGTGGTTTGCAGTCCAGTGCTGATCCTACAGAATCATACCAGGAGTCCGATGTTCACCTCTTCTTGAAATAACAAGATGTTAGGATTCAAAAGAACTCAGCCAGTTGTTAGTGAATCTGAATCATTGTTTTTGGAGGGGAAAATTCCTATGCAGCTTGTGGGTGATAGTGGATTTGCCATCCCTTTTTCCTTCCACCCCTGCATCTTATGAGGTATTGTGAAATTAACTTTTGGCTATAAAGTTTCCTTGTTAGCTATTTACATCTTCTCTTTACTTACAGGTTAAATGGGAGTAATAAATCTCATCTAGTTATCACTTGCCTCCATGAACTCATTTCTTACCATCCCCCTCCCACCCCTCCAACCCCACCACTCCCACAATACATTCCAATACATGGCAGTACTTTGTAGTCATGTGATCATTGCAGGGTTGCTATGAAATGTATATCAGATTGTATATGTGAAAACACTCATTACCACACCTGGCATAACAATGGTGTTTTTCAGATCTCTGTATCTGAATTCCAAAGCCTGCTATACATCCCAAACACTGAAGTGTTCTTTAAAAGTGTTGGGATGGTGTTCCGGTTCTGTCACGTAATAGCTGTGAAACTGCATATGTCATTCAATTTTGAAAACCTCTGTTTTTTTCATCAACAGCATGATGAAAAATTTCTCTGGGTTATTAAAAACCAGTTGATGTTGTTGAGTTGATTCTGCCTTATGGTGACCCCATGGGTTTTGGAGTATCACTGTGCTTTATAGGGTTCTCAGTGCCTTATTTTGGAAGTAAGTAAGTGGGCCTTTCTTTCAAGGCACCTCTGTGTAGATTCAAGTCTCCAACATTCCAGTTAACAGCTGAACATATTAACCATTTGTATCAGCCAGGGACTCCAGTTATTAGAAAGATCAAATAAAAATGCAGGCAAATGTGCTTTTCTTTACACTTTCCTTCAATTGTAAAAATTGATTCAAATTGTAAAGGTTTTCACATTATAGTAACTTTTAGTTGAAGTGACCATTAAAAGTTAAACTTAAGGGTATTCTTAGCTTTAATTAACTTTGCTCAAGAGCCCCAGACCACTGATCTAAATATTAATAAAGTAGAGGAGCTCTTGACCTTGTCTTACAATCAAAGCAAACACATGTGTACGCTTATACACATCCACCAAATACATTAAGTCCTTCCACCGTTAAATTGGGAGAAGTGGTTGTGATATCCAAGCAGGAACATTGGTGTGAAAAAATATAAAGCACCAAGTGTCCCTCCCTTAACCCTCTCTGGTCCACTGGGTTCAGTAATTCATTGTGATTGCTACAAAGAACTCAAAGACAATACTCACTGTTATGGAGTTTATTAGGGAAGTTAACAAGTTCAATCCTGGATCAGAAAATGCCTAGGGCACAGTTGTTTCAGTCAGGACACACCACTCCACCATAAACTTCTGCCTGAAGGCACTTGGCTCTAGTTAATGGGTCAGCTAATGTAGCTCCCCTACTTACTGCCTGGAGGCACTGCACTTGGGTAGGAAAGCTTTCTACCCAAAGTCACTCAGCTTTACGAGTTCTCTGGACTGGGAAGTCCACTGCTCAGTCATGTGCTCTGGTTCTTAGTTTGGCTGCTGTTGCTCCTCTGCCACACCTCAGTGTTACAGCTTTCTGTCCCTGAATCAAGAAGAGTCAATTACAGGGATCTTGAGGTCCAAGGATGCACTGGCTTTTCTTTGATGGTAGTGAGATCCCCATTCCTGCTTCTGAGATAGTTCATTTTACACCCTTGATAGAATTCCAAGTTTTTACAATTGCAATGAACTCTGCTAACATCCATGGCTGAGTCATGCTATCCTATCAGTATCTTTTTCCATCTTCACTTATCCAGACTCAGCAGGGCAAACATGCTCTTTGCTGGTATTACAGACTATGGCTAGAAGACATGTTAATAATTAACTCTACTATAATTGGATAACTTTGAGAAGAATGAGTATTCCAGAACACTTAATTGTGTGTTCTGTACATAGACCAAGAGGCAGTCATTTGAACAGAACAAGAGGACACTGAATGGTTTAAAAACAGGAAAGGTGTGTGCCAGGGCTGTATTCTTTCACCATACTTATTCAATCTGTATGCAGAGCAAATAAGCAGAGAAGCTGGATTATAAGAAGAAGAACGTGGCCTCAGGATTGGAGGAAGACACATTAACAACCTGTGATGTACAGATGATATAACTTTGCTTCCTGAAAGCAAAGATAACTTAAAATACTTATTGATGAAAATGATGGTCTTCAGTATGGGTTGCACTTCAATGTAAAGAAAACAAAAATCCTCAAAACTGGACCAATAAATGAATAACATCATGATAAATGGAGAAAAGATAGAATTTGTCAAAGGCTTCATTTTGCTTAGATCTACTATCAACACTCATGGAAGTAGCAGTCAAGAAATTAATCAACATATTACATAAGGCAAATCTGCTGCATAGGATCTCTTTAAAATATTCAAGAACAAAGATGTCAGTTTGAGGATTAAGGTATACCTTACCCAAACTTTGGTATTTTCAGTAGCCTCATATGCATGTGAATGCTGAACAATGAATAAGGAAGACCATAGAAGAATTCATTCATTTGAGTTACAGTGTTGGAGAAGAATATTAAAAGTACCATGGACTGCCAGAAGAACAAACAAATCTATTATTTGAAGAAGTACAGCCAGAATGCTCCTTGGAAGCCAGTGTGGTGAGACTACATTGCTCATACTTTGGACATATTATCAGGAGGGACCAGTCCCTGGAGAAGGACATCATGCTAGGTAAAGTGGAGGGTCAGTAAAAAACAGGAAAACCCTCAACAAAATGGATTGGCACAGTGGCAGCAGCAATAGGCTCAAGCTTAACAAGGATTGTGATGATGGTGCAGGTCGGGCAGTGTGTCATTCTGTTGTGTATAGAGTTACTATGAGTTGGAACTGACTTGAGGGCACCTAAAAACACTGCCACCATAACTGGTTTATGTCATTAGTGCCCTAAGGCGAAGTGCTGACCGTGGAAAGTTGGAAGGCAGTCAAAGGATGGCATCAGGTTTATCCAGAGGGATGAGACTGATTCAGTGCCTGTCCTGTCTAAGCATTCCCTGATGCCACACTTACATCAGGAGACCCTGGGTGGTACAAATGACTATTTATCAACAGGTTGGTGGTACAAAGCCATCCAGAATCACCTCAGAAGATAGACCTAGAGATTTTTTCCAAAAAGGTCACTGACTTGAAAACTCTATGGAGCAGTTCTACTCTGTACACAGAGGAATACCAGTAGTCAGAATGAACTCGATGGCAACTAACAACAGCACAACAAATTACTCAAATGTGTTCCCTGAGTCTCGGATTCACTTTGTAACAGTAGTGTTGGTGGAGGTATCCACAGCTCCTCCTCCTCTTCCTTCTCAAATTGGGAAAATTGGAGGGAGAAGGGGAAGTTACCATGAGTCATCTGTAAAAGACACTTGCCTTCCCCAGGGCTTGCTTTCCCTGACATGAACACTGGAGAAAACAAATGCATCATCAGCACCACCATGAGCATCGGATTCACTTGGCCTCATTTTCTAACCTGTGGTTTGGAGTCTTGAGGTCAGCATAGGATTTCAGAGATAGAGACAGACACACACAGAGAGAGAGGGAGACAGACACAGAGAGAGGGAGATAGAGAAAGAGGAAGAGGAGGATGATGAAGAGAAGAGGAAGAAAGAGAAACAAGCAAGCAATCAAACAAAAGCCATAGAGAATGCAGCTCACTAAGATGCATACATGTTCGTGTGTACATATTCAGTAAGAATAATCACTGGAAGGTAGGTATATGGTGGTTTAGTCAAGGCTAAGCCTTGTCTGGCATCCTGGTGTGTGTTGCATGGTAATGCGCTGGACCACAAGATTAGTTTGAACAGAAAAATTGGTGGTTCAAACCCACAAGCGAATTCTTGGAAACCCTGTACAAGGTCGCTTTGGGTTGGAACTGACTCAACGGCACTCAACAACAACAATAACAACAAGATTCGTCTGGAGCCACGTGGAAAACTGAGTATCATGTATTAACACAAGAAATTGGAAGAAAAGGTAACTCTAGAAATTAGTTTCAAAGAAGCTGTTTGCTTTTTCCCTGTTTGGGAAAAAACATCAACTATATTTTAGTAACTGCTGTGAGAACATTTCAAACATAATCATACTTAATCCTCGTAGAAATCTTATAGGGAAAGTTTCAAATGAGTAAACATAGACTCAGAGAAATCTAAAGTCATTAGCATAAATGCAGGGGATTGGTTTGATTTCAAAGTCCATGTTCTTTTCTTAGTTTCATGTACAGAAAAGCAAGCTTAAATGATGCCAGCTGTGGTTAGAATTTCTAGTCTCTTTAAATCCATAAGACTTCTCCAAGAATGATGCTTCAGTTGTGGTAAGAATTTTGCTATTTTTACCCCCAAACACAATGGCAGCTAATAGTATTGATCAGGGATATTCTAGTTTTCCTCTTGTCAGGTAGGTTTTCATTGTCCCACCCCTTGAAGTTATCTATGGTCATGTGACTTATTTTGATGGCTGGCATGTGAGTAAAAGTGATTGTGTCATTTCTAGGTTGAAAACTGTAAGAGCAAATGGGAGATTCATTTGTTCTCTTCCATTTGCCACATGTTTTCTTCCACTTGCCACAGCCACTGATAACCTTCCAGCTAGTAAAGTCTCTTGGCTTAGTGAGGAGACATCAAGTAGAACCCCTATTCCTTTAGTGTGAGAAATAAAATGGATTGTTAGCAACCCCTCAAATCTAAGGATTTTTGTTTCAGTAGAATAACCTAAACTATTCTACCTGATATAAGCAGAAAATGATGAATTTCCTAAAACTCATGATTTCAAAAGATGTATTCTTTCATTGAATGAGAAAGAATGGTGAAATTGACTAATTGGATTAAGAAAAAATATGCAAACTCAACATATCATCTGCTTCTTTTTGAGACCAGTGAATAATGGAATAATGCTTCAACTTAACATAAAGCACTTATTTTTGGTGGTGGATGGTTTTAAAGCACGAGATCAATGACTATAGAATAGTGCCTACTATATACATAGTATATGTAGTGGGAATGCTGGTGTGGCATTGTGGATTAGTACCCTGGACTGCAAGGTCAGCTGTTCAAGCTCACCAGCCGCTTCTCAGAAACCCTATACAGGGTCGCTATGGGTCAGAGTCAACTTGATGGCACTTAACAACAACAACAACAACAACATAATGAGTCCTGGTGGTATAATGGTTAAGCACTTGGTTGCTTACTGAAAGGTTAATGGTTCAAATTTACAAACTGCTCTTTGGGAGAAAAGATCTGGCATCTGTTCCTGTACAGATTGGTGGTGGTGGTTGTGTGCCACAAACTTGTTTCCGACTCACAGAGACCCTTATCTAGGGTTCCCGAGGCTGTAAAGCTTTGTCCTGCGGAGCAACTGGTAGATTCTAACTGTAATCAGCAGTCCAGCTTATAACCATTACGCAACCAGGGCCTAAGAAACCCCATGAGGAAATTTTACTCTGTCTTATGGGTTTCTGGTGTGGCACTGTAGGATCAGCACTGGATTGCGAACCACAAGGTTGGCACTTTAAACCCACTAGTGGCTCCTTGGAAATCCTACACAGCAGGGTTGCTATGAGTCAGTACCAACTTGATAGCACTTAACAACATAGGGTCACTGGGAGCACAGTGGCTCTATAGAATAAGCACTGGCTGCCAACTACAAGTTAAGTGGCACACCATCACCATCACCACCACCACCATCACCAAAGAAAGATTGATGGGAGCTGATACAGGATCGCTAAAAGTCAGAACTGATACAATGGCAATTAACAACCATAACAACAACATAGGGTCACTATGAGTCAGAATAGGCTCAACATCACACAGTAACAACAACCTAATATACACTCTAAAAATGAATTTTGAGCCTTTTGCCTTGGTCCAGACATTTCTTATGTACTCTACTCTTCGTTGTTGTTAAGTGCTAATCAAGTGGGTTTGACCCATAGTGACGCTGTATAGGGTTTCCAAGGAGCAGCTGGTAAGCTTTACTACCAACCTTGTTGTTCCAATTGAGTTTGCATCCAGCACCATAGCCCACAGTGCCACACCAGGACACCATATGTTACTCTGGCTAGGATCAATTCAAGACTCTGCCCAGATGGCCTAACCAGACACAGGGCAACTTCAGTGTTTCAGTCTCCACTTGACACAGATCTTGGAAGAATCTGTGATTGTGAAGCTGGTGTTCCTTTTATGTAGCCATACCTTACACTGTGGTGCTTTATAATTTACAGAAGGCTCATGTATTAGTCGGAGTCCTGGTGTGGTCCCATAGGATAAGCACTGGACTGCTTACTGCAAAGTCAGCAGTTCCCCAACCACTCCTTGGAAACCCCATACAGGGTTGCTATGAGTCGGAACCAATTGAAGACTTAACAGCAGCAGCATGTATTAGTCAGGTTTCTCCAAATGAACAGAACCAATAGGTCACTTATACATATGTTTATCTCTCTGTTGTTCTTTTTCTATCTTTATATGTAGCTATGTTGTTGTTGTTGTTGTTAAGTACTGTGGAGTCGGTTCTGACTCATAGTGACCTTGCACAGAGTTTCCGAGACTGTAAATCTTTACAGGAGCAGAATGCCTCATCTTTCTCCCGCTGAACTGCTGGTAGCTTCTAACTGCCAACCTTGAGGTTAGCAACCTGATTCATAACCACTATGCTACCAGAGCTCCTTTATATGTAGCTATATTGTTGTTGTTGGTAAGTGCTGTCGAGTCGATTCCGACCCATAGCGACCCTGTATAGTGTTTCCAAAGAGCAGCTGGTGAGCTTGAACTGCCGACCATGCAGTTTAAAAGGCTTTGCAGTCTGGCGCATTAACCCACAGCACCACACCAGGTATAGCAAGCCCAAAATCTCTAAGTCAGGTGGTAGGTGGGAAATTCTAGAAGGACAGCTATACTAGTCTTGAGGTAGAATCCTTCTTCCTCAAGAAATCTGTTTTTGTTTTCAAAGCCTTCAGTTGAATGGATTATGTCCACCCACATTATGGAGGGTAATCTGCCTTATTGATTGATTTAAATGTTAATCACATACAAACATTTCATAGCAACATCTAGACTAGTGTTTGATCAAAGAACTGGGCACCATAGCCTAGCTAGATTAACACAGTTTACAACATCCTTTTTGAACATCATGACAACTGTGAGCGGTAAGGGCTATTCCCATTTTAATAGAAGAGGAACTTGGAGTTCAGAGATCCTAAGTGACTACCCTAGGTTACACAGCTGATGCATGTCAGAACAACACTATACCCCTCATACTCTGCACACCTGGAATCATCTTTTCATTAGGCTAGAGCTAGTGCAGTTTATAATAACAGGCTTTGAATGGACGAGTGTGTACTAGTTCTCAGAGAAAATTTACAGAATAGGATGAGGAAGGAGGTCATTCCAGGTGAGCGGAGCAACATGAGCAGAAATAGACCCAGGAAGAATAAAGTAAGGGTTCCCTGTTTTTAGCTAGTGTCCTCTAAGGCGCCTTGGTGATGCAGTGGTTAAGTGCTTAGCTGCTAACTGAAAGTTGGCAGTTCATACCCACTGCTCTGTGGAAGAAGGATGTGGCAATCACCTTCTGTAAAGATTACTACAGCCTTGGAAACTGTGGGACAGTTTGACTCTGTCCTATAAAGTCATTACGATTTGGAGTCGCCTTGATGGCATTGGGTTTGGTTTTTGTCTTTTTGTCTTTTCTGGAGTCTGTACAATGGTATATATTATTGTTCATGTTGAGTCTAGGATGATGGTGCCTCTAGATAATCCAGGAAATAATGAGGCATCTTAGATGTGTCATCAATTTGTTTACTGGCTCATTGGGAGAGACATAATAGTTATTCATCAACCACTTTATATTTACAAAATGGGTTGCCATAATTTTGATTTGATTTCTCTGTAGCAAACTAGCTGAGGGTGGTCACCACAAGTTGCCCAACTTATGTAGAAAACATTTAAGCATGTGAAGACATTAAATAAATTAGCCCAGAGCAGCGAAAAGAGCTAGGATTAGGAAGTGGAAACTTCAGAGACCTCCTCTGTTTTGCCTCTGGGGCTGGCTTTTTCCACAAACAGGCTTCTGGGAAACAGGATGATGAGGGGATTCCATGAAGAGCACAACAGTTTCTATAACCATTTATTGAAAATGCAAGTCATCATATTAGAAGAAAGGCATACCAGGGAAGCAGGGAGGCCCACACTGTGGGCCAGGGTTTTAGAGCAAGGGTCCTGGAAGGGGTTCTGTGTAACACATTTGTATTGATGAGCATGAAAGGCTTCAGCATCTTGAATGAGACAGCTGCTTGTACAGAGGCGGTTTTTTTTTTTTTTTTTTTTTTATGAACTGACAAGTTAGCCAGGACAAAGCATGTTTGTAGGAAGTAAATCGTTGCCAGTTTTAATCTGAGCTTTTCATTCAGCTGTAGCTGGAGACAATTGAGTTTTTAATGTTCCGTGTGAAGTTCCTCATTTCGGATTTTGGGCAGAATGAGGCTTGGGATTTGGTTTGGCTTAGGTGCTCCGTTTTCAAAATGTCACTGAAATCAATGAAAACAAAAGCAATGCTTGTTGTTTTCATTTCCTGCTGATGATAACTTGTCC
Source organism: Chrysochloris asiatica (assembly GCF_000296735.1). Taxonomy (NCBI): domain Eukaryota; kingdom Metazoa; phylum Chordata; class Mammalia; order Afrosoricida; family Chrysochloridae; genus Chrysochloris; species Chrysochloris asiatica. The sequence continues at coordinate 6,478,278 of NW_006408688.1, read as the reverse complement.
AGGGGGCAGGGTCTGGACAAACAAGGCTGCTTCCCTGAAGGCTGTTTATGTTTTACCTCCAAGACCGAGCTTAAAGACAGTAGAAAAACAGTTGACATGCTATAATGTGAAAATGATTAAAGGTCACAACTGGTATCTAAGATGAGAATTAAATTGAAGTGTGAGGGGTGGGGTGGGTGGCAATAGAATTTTGAGGAGTTAGAGAAAATTGTTTTGAGGATTTGGGAGAGGACATGATTCTCATAAGTAAAATTTCAGGATTGTGAGAGTGTTTCTTTTAGAAACATTAGAAAAAAGCTGCTGAAAATAATAATTTATTATGTACCTTATCAAAAAGAGCACAGAAAAGGCAAAAAACAGCATATCATGCAAAATGGCACAGTCATTTTGGAAGACATTCTGGCAGTTTCTAACAAGCTAAACGGAAGTTTAACATATTATCCCACAATCACGCTCCTAGGTATTTACTCAAATGAGATGAGGATGCATGTGCACATGAAATGTTTATAACAGTTTTATTCATAATTGTCAAAGATCCGCAACCAAGATGTATTTCAGTAGGTGAACATATAAACAAACAGTAGTACATCCATATGATAGAGGAATGGCCAACCTTGCAGTTGGCAGTCCAGTGCTTATCCTACAGCACCACACCAGAAACCTGCCATAAAATAGTATTCAGTGATAAAAATAAATGAGCTATCTAGCTGTGAAAGCACACATGGAGGAAACTTAAAATTCATATTGCTAAGTGAAAGTCTGAACAAGCTTTATACTGTAGGATTCTAATTATATGACATTCTGGGGAAAAAGCTATATATTGTATGATTCTAACTATAAGACATTCTGGAAAAGCAAACACCAAAAAGATCAGCATTTATCAGGGGGTTTGAAGTACAGGGCATTTTTAGATCCATGAAACTATTCTGTAGTATATTATGATTGTGGATATACGATGTTCTGCATTTGTCAAAACCTCTGCTTCTGAAAGGTGACAGTTTATAGAATAGTTTTACACTGCACACATTGGGTCACCATGAGCCAACCAACTGGGAGGCAGCTGGCTCAAACCCATTGATGTCTACTCGTTTCTGACTCATCAGGACCCTAGTGGCCACTAGCAAAAAGAAAAAAAAAAAACAATTCATGTGAACAGTGAGCTTTAGTTAGTGATAATGTATGTATTTGAGCTCCTTAATTGAACAAATGTACTATTGAATCCAATTTATGTAATTAATTGGAAAGACTGTGTGCAAGAGGGGAGGAAAGTATATCAGAACGCTATACTTTTTGTACAATATTTTTGTAAATTTAAAAGTAGTCTAAAAAAATAAAGTCTATTATAATAAGGAAAAAAGAGCATAAACCATAATATGCTTGATTCTTCATGATTCCTGGGATCACTGTTCTGAGGCAGGGACACCTGCAGACTCTTGAGATGACCATCCTATAGAAGCTTGCTGGTGGAACTTGGGTGGCTCTGAACAGTTGAATTTTCACTCTACACCATGAGTGATTTCTTTCATTGGAACTTTAAATATAGTATCTGAGGATATTAAAATTTTGTTATGGTAAATAATAGATTTACTAAGCTAACACATTTCAATGAATTCCAGGCCAAGCAGGTGGGTTTCATAAGCAGGTATGGTGCTATAGGATAAACACTTGACCACAAGGTCAGTTTGAACCACAAGACTGGTCATTCAAACTCACAAACCACTTCTTAGAAACCCTATATAGGGTTGCTATGGGTTGGAACCAACTTGATGGCACTTAACAACAACAACACCCTTCTCATGAGAGAGTTAGCTAGTCCTATTTCCAAACCTGAGTTTCCTGTCTCCTGGAACCCTAAGATAAGCACTGGACCCACAAGATCAGAAGTTCAAACCCACTAGTTGCTCCTCAGAAACCCTATACAGTGTTGCTATGAGTCAGAACTGATCTGACACACCACAACAGCAACAACGCTTTATCCTGTTAGTCTTGTATATGCAGCAGGAGTCTTACAAACTACTGTTTGCTTAAACTCTAGTTAATATAACATAACTCAATATAGTGCAACTCACTGAAACTATAGAACCTAGTACTTCATTGCTTTTAAGACTATACTCACAGAATGACTCTCTCTTTTAAAATTGTATCCAAACTTTATTCAGCCTTCTTAAGCATTCACTTTCTGAAGTATCTACTTCCTACCTTCTTGAAGCTTCCTACACACATGACCAATAATTCTAGTGGCTGTACTATTGGCTGGCCATGTTGGCTCCACAGAACACAGTCTGCCTATAGTCTAACTGGCTTTAATTGTTTTATCACATTCATAAAGGAAATAGGTACTTTTTTCAAATTGTTTTAGGTGGGAAAAGACTAGTTTTGTGGCTTAGCTCCACTATGAAGACTCTCTTCTTTAGGAAACATTAACCTGAATTTATGGTCGTTCCATTTATCATACATTCAACAATTTCATTATTGCTTATTTTGTTGTTGTTGAAAATATACACAGCAAAACAGATACTGTATCAACTGTTAATATAGGTACAATTCAGTGACAATGATTATATTCTTTCAGTTGTACTGTTGTTCATATCTTCTCATTCTAGGTTGTTCCTCTTTATGTATTGTTCCAATAACTTCCCCCTAAGTTTCCTATCTACTCTTTTGAGTTGCTAGTGTCACTTTGATCCCTTATAGATAGTTCTTAAAAGAGCATAATTCTCAAGGCAGACATTTTGTGCTACCTAAGCTAGATTACTGCTCCTTGGAGGCCAGGATGGCCTAACTTCATCTTTCATACTTTGGACATACTGTCAGGTGAGAACAGTTGCTGGAGAAGGATATCATGTTTGGTAAGGTGGAGGGTTAGAGAAAAAGAGGAAGACCGCCACCGAGATGGATTGACAAAATGGCAGCATCAATGGGCTCAAGCATGGCAACAATTGTGAGGTTGGCCCAGGACCAGGCAGTGTTTTGTTTTGCTGTGCATAAGGTCACTATGAGTCGGTACTGACTTGATGGCACCTAACAATAACAACAACAACCTAAATTACTGTTTAGTTTTAAGAAGACTTTAGGGGCTAATTTTGATTTAAGTGCAGTAACTCAGGGCAGTAGTTTCAGGGCTTCATCTACCTCCATGGACCAAAAAGTCTGAAATCCTTAAGAATTTGAAACTCTGCCCTGAGTTTTCATCATTTTGATCAGAGGCTTTCTATAGGATTTTTGATGAAAATGAAACAATCTTCTTTTGATCCTGTACAACATAGTAAAGAGCAATGGTAATACTTTTGACTTATTTCAAACTACAATTTCTCCAATTTTCCTTTTGGAAAATTTAACCCTATGATATATTTTCTGGTAGCAGACTCTATGACATCCATTTTGCATTATTTTCCTGATTCTTGGCTTTCTGTTGGATATTTGAATTTCTTGGATAAGGGATATTTAGATAAGAGATATGATATTAATAGTGAGTTTGATAGTTTGCTACAGAGTTAGTAAGACAAATGGACCTAACTCTAAGGGTATAGCAGACTGAATGATAGTTCCAAATCCTAAGCCTGTTAATGTTACTTTACATGGAAAAAAGATCTTTGCAGATGTGATTACATTTAGGTTCTTGAGATGGGAGGTTGTCTTGGATTTCCAGGTGGGGCCTACTTGCAATCACAAATGTCCTTAAAAGAAAAGTAGAGAGATTTGGTACAGATAGAAGAGAAGGAAATGTGACCTCAGAGGCAGAAATGGGATGATGTGGTGCAAGCCAAGGAATGCTGGAAACCACCAGAAGCTGGAGGACACATGGGACACAGAACCTTTGGAGGCTCTCCCTAAGGACCTCCAGAGGAAATGGGACCATACCAACACCTTGATTTTGACTCAGTGATACTGATTTCAGACTTTGGGCCTCCAGGACTGTGAGATAATAAATTCCTGTTGTTTTTAGGCACCAAGTTTGTAGTAGTTTGTTACAGTAGCCATAGGAAACTAACACAAAGAATAAATGAATTTTTCTTGAATTAGATTTGGAAAGTAACCAGTCATCTGCAAAACATTTTTAAATGTACTGAGTTCTGTATTATATCATATGGAAGGTAGATAAAAAAAAATAAAGGACTTGGTTCTTCTCCTTAAAATCTTTATGGCCTATAATAGTAGGTGATACAGGGCAGTGTAATATTAATTGCTATATTATTTTTACAGGCTCATATATGCTGATGAAGTTCCAAGGTAAGGTTGATGAACCAATTGTAGTATGTAGGGGAAATTTATTGCAAGAGAAGGAATGGGAAGAATTTAAAGGCGGAGAACAGGAGAGTGGGTATTCCAGCATAGGAGAACATGAGTGAAGTAAAAAGTAAAACAAAACTTGGTAAGTGAGGGCAGGTATTTTGTTCTTGCCATTCGTCATTGATCTTTACCACCTAGTAGAGATCCTGGCATGTGAAATACATTCTACAAATATTTGATAAACAAATGGATGGTGTCCTTGTAGAATGCCCTCATTCTAGGACAGTCAGCCTGAAGAGCAAAGGACATCTTTTTGAAACAGTGATAAATTAACGTTGGAGAAATGTAAAGTGGAGACAATCTTACAGAGCTAGGAAGACTAGGGAGACGAGTGTTATTGTTTAAGAGCAGTGACATATTAGTGAAAAATAATTATTTTAAAAGGTGTCTTAGTTCCCCAGGACTTCCATAATAATATATTATCAAATGGGTGGCTTTCAAGAATAGATATTCATTTTTCATAGTTCAGGAGACGGAAGTCCAAATTCAGGGCTTCAGCAGGACCATACTCTCTATCTGCCCACTCTAGGAGACGATCCTTCCTTGCCTCCTCCAGTTTCTAATAATCCCAGGTGTTCCTTGACATTCCTTGGCTTGTAGAGGTATCTTCAGATCACCTCTGTCTTCACCCTGTGTGTGTCTCACAAGAAATTCGTATTAGCATCCAGAATGATCTCATTCACGTCACTGATAACAATAGAAAAATCTTATTTCTAAACAAGGTCCCATTTACACATACAGGGTTTAGAATTTCAATGTATCTTTTCTGGTGAGATATTTCAATCCATAACAAAGGGTTTGGACAGATATTTAAGAAACATGCCATGCTAGCACTTACAAAAACCAAAACATAACGAAACCAAGATTGAGAGTCTACATCATTTGGATTTTCCTTAGTTTCCTCTGGAAAGTGGAATTTATAGACTTTTTAGAATCCAGTATGAACCATTGACCGAGAGTCATGTCCCAGATGTCTTTTCTTCTGAAATCTTGAGACTCTCTGTGGTTCTCTTTTTCTTTTTCTCTTCAAGGAATTGCTGGACAATACAAGACAACAATTTTATTAGGACAACAGGACAAATGTTGGTTGTTTTTGTGGTGCACTGAAGACATTAACCAGCTTCCAAATGATGAGAAATTTTGGAATTTTAAATGACATATTTACGTTTCTTCGTAAGGAAGTGGTGGGGTGCATGGATTTCCATTGAAAGGAGTGCTTGCTAATCAGGCCATGTCCTTTATCCATGGTGACAGTTCCATTGTCATATCACAGGTACAGAAACTCTTGTTACAGTAATGAAATTATCACAGTTGTCAGTTGCTACTGTTTTAGCTGTAGGATTGTCAGCCTGCTATAAAATTTATTACAATATGAGGTACATACAGCATGTATAATATGATTTGATGTTGTTGTTAAGTGCCGTCGAGCCAATTCCGACCCATAGCGACCCTGTATAGGATTTCCAAGGAGTAGCTGGTGAGCTTGAACCACTGAGTTTGTAGTTCAAACAACTTTGCAGTCTGACACATTAGCCCACGGTGCCACACCAGGAATTTCTAATTCAGCAATTAATTCTGAATTGTACTCAACAAAGGTATTTTTCTCTATGACTATTACTTATCTAAAATTGTTTTAGATAAGTACCAAAGAATAGACTAAAGTTGCTTTAGTATGTATCCTTTTCATGCAACTTCAGATTTCTTCTGAAATGCTTTTATATGGCCTTTCTTCCAATGGTCTTGTAACTCCTTTTACCAAATGATTGGGTGGGACTATGCAAATAAGATGCTTAAACAAAGGGAATAGACAACTTGCTGAAAATGCAAATTAAGGTGGTTGGTACTCTTATAAGGGTTGTTGTGTTGTTGTTAAGTGCCATCAGAGTTGGTTCCAACTCATAACGACCCTGTATAGAGTTTCTGAGGAGCAGCTGGCGGGTTTGAACTGCAACCTTGTGGTTCGCAGTCCAGTGCTGATCCACAGTGCCACACCAGAAGTCTCACTACAGTTGTGAGACTGTAGTGAGAGGATTAGTCAGTTTTGTTGTTCCACTAAGCTTAAAATAAGATATTCCAGTGGCAAGCAAGGGTACCACTACCACCAAGAAGAAAAGACAGGAGCAGAATGCATCCACTGGAATCTGTGCTGAGAACCTCCTAGACTTAGGAGTTGTAACATGGAAGATGACCAAGAGATGATGAGAAGTTGTGGCAGCAGAACTGGCAGATGGTGTGGCGGGCTTCCCAACCAACAGAGCAAGAAAGTTGAGCACCATTGGGCAAAAGACTTACGGGTAAAGTGGGGTGCCTCTGGATACTTCCTGACAGAGTTAAAGAGGTTTGTTATATTTGCCTGAACAGTGAAGAGGCCAGGGAAGTGGCTGAGGGCCGTAGAGAAAATTGGTTGTAGGCACCACTGAGAAGAAGCTGTCCCTACTCAAGAATTGTATCCTGAGCCAATATTTTCCTAATCCTGAATTGTAACCTGTTACTTCCCTAATAAACTCCGTAACTGTGAGTATGCTTTGTGGCCAATGCTAGGAATTATAGAACCCAGCAGAGAAGCAGAGCACTGAAGAAGGCAAGACTAGTGTCAGAATTGGTAAAAAGATTCAAGAGAGGAAATATATCTGATCTTTGTCTCATAAGAATCGGCCTTGGGCTGTTTGTTGATCCTCATTCTCCTTCCCCATTTTGAAGTTAGAGGAGCTCAGATGCTCCTGCCCTGCCATTTTTACATGAACTGACTCGATGACACTTAACAACAAAAACAACAACAATAATCAATGACTAGACTATCCTGTCAGTTAAGAAATAGAGTCAGTTCTTCATAATCCTGAAACCAACCAACCAACCAACCAACCAACCAACCAACCAACCAAACAAACAAACAAACAAACAAACAAACAAACAAACAAACAAAATGTTCTCTCAGTTTTGCTATCCTACAAATCAATGTTTTGTCTTTCTTATTCTCTGGTGGATTCAGTGAGCTGGATTCTATCAGAAAACCTGTTTTGTTGGTCCATACTATGTTTTTCTTAACATTTTAAAATTAAGAGAGGTGTATCAAAATCCAGGTTTCTCTTTCTCTTGATACACTGAGTAACTCACAGCACTGAGTCCACATTCACTTGGGGTTGAGTTATTGCTGCTGTCTTTATTATTATTATCATGTTTTTAAAGGCTCTTTATTGTGAATTGGGTAAGGTTTATAGAGCAAATCAGTTTTCCATTCAACAATTCATACACATTTTGTTTTACATCACTGATTGCAGTCCCAATAACATACCATCCCTCAGCCCACTTCCTCCCTGTATGTCCCATTTCCATTCCTCCTTTTTTTTCCTAACTCTTCTTGCGTTCATTTGTCGTTGGTAAAGTGCTGCCATTTTGGTCTCAAATGATTGATTATTCAAAAGAGCGTACTTCTCTAGTGTTACTAGTCACCTTATAGACTTATTTATTATTTGCCTGAAAAGTGAGTCCCAGGGGTGAGTTTATTTCCAGACCCGAAGGCTGACTAAATGCCATAGTCTCAGGGCTTCCTCTAGTCTCTATCCAAAGAATAAACCTGGTGTTTTGTTAAAAAAATACTTTTGAGTTCTGTTCCATGTTTTTCTCCCACTCTATTCAGGACTTTCTAATGTGATCCTTCTCAGAATTGTTGGTAGTAGTAGCTAGGTACCATTTAGTTCTTCTGGCCTCAGGGTCATGGAGTCTGAGGTTTTTGTGGTCTGTTTTAGTCCTTTGGATTAATTGCTTCTAGGTGTCTTTGATTTTCTTTACTTTTCCTTGCTCTAGACAGGAAGAGGCAGACAGCTGTACCATAAATGGTCACTCGTAAGCTTTTAAAATCCCAATCACTATTCATCAAAGTATAATGTAAAGCCTTGTATTTGTAGACTATGTTGTGTCAGCTGAACTTGATGTTCCTTAAGACTATGGTCCTGAGCCCCTGGACCCACTGACTCATTTCTTTAAGGTATTTGGTTATGACTAAAATGTTTTCCTAATTTTCCTCCCTTTATTATGTGGCACTGTGAGTTAATGCGCCAGACTGCAAAGCTGTTTGAACTGCAAGGTTGGTGGTTCAAGCTCACCAGCTGCTCCTTGGAAACCCTATACAGGGTCACTATGGGTCAGAATCGACTCAACAGCACTTGACAACAATAACAATTATATGAATAGATTTACAGAAATATAAATACATATGTAGAAATGTTGGTGTTGTTAAGTGCCATCAAGTCAGTTTCTACTCACAGCGGCCCTGCATAGGGTTTCCAAGGAGCAGCTGGTGAGCTTGAGCCACTGATCTTGTGGTTCAAACTGACCCTGCAGTCCAGCACATTAATCCACAGCACCATACCAGGACTCCTATATAGAAACAACCTCTGTCAAATCTCTCTCTCTCTTTAGATATGTGTTCATGGATATAGTCTCATTCTCCTTCTTACACTGTTCAACTTGCTTATCTATGTATCTACACATATATTTTGTTATTACTCTCATTACAGGATTCTGTATATAATAGTAGTTACCTCTGCCTTTAACTCTTGTGTACCTCTCGGTGTCTTCCTTTGCCTTGATCATTTTTTACTAATCCCCCACTTACTGTTAATTTCCATCCACTTCACTGAACTTTACCCTCTGGTTAGTGATTTACCTTCTTCCCCCTTCCCATTCCTGATAACCATCAAATAATATTTCTTTTTGTGTGAAAACCTTTCTTGGACTTACTTTTTTGTAATAGTGGTCTCATAAGAATATTTGTCCTTTTGTGATTGACTAATTTAACTCTGCATAATATCCTCCAGGTTCATTCATTTTATGAGGTGTTTTGCAGGTTCATCATTGTTCTTTAATCTTGTGTAGTAATCATTGTGTGTATGTACCCTAGTTTGTTTATCCATTCATCCATTGATGGTCATTTAAGGTTTTTTTCTTTTGACTATAATAATGCCTATAATAAATAGTAGGAGCTCTGGTAGCGTAGTGGTTACGAATCGGGCTGCGAACCTTAAGGTCAGCGGTTCGAAACTACCAGCCGCTCCGCGGGAGAAAGATGAGGCTTTCTACTCCCGTAAGGATTTACACCCTCGGAAACCCTGTACAGGGTCGCTATGGGTCGGAACCGACTCGACGGTACTTAACAACAACAACAACAACAACATAATGAATAGTATTACAGTTAATATGGGTGTGCATATATCTATTCTTGTCACTGCTCTTATATCTATAGGATATATTACTAGTAACTTCTACTGTCTTTAGATATGGTTTTGTATATTTCAATTCTCCACAGTCTTTACTACTCCCTATTGCTTCCAACACCAAGATGAAGTGCTAATTGCCATTTATCATTACCTTGCATTCTTGTGTGTCTTAGACACAGAAGTATTTCTTTCTCTGTATTGATGCCTCTGTCAAATGTGGGAAATGAAAGATATGCCCAGCAGGTTGCGTGATCTTTTTGCGTTCAACCTGTTTTATCCTTGTATATTATCTGCCTGGCTACTTTGGCATGTGGATTTACAACCCCTGACCTCTACTCCACTTTGTCAGCCTTCAGGATTCTTATGCTAGTGGGCTTTTCCCTTCTTATCTGCTGTTACTTGTCTCAACAGTCACCGCTCACTTGATAGATCAAATGGCCTTTTGTCAGTTCTCTTTCTCCAAGTCCTGTCTACCTGCCTGTGCCCTCTCGCTTACCCTTCATCTTAATATGTCTTTCTTCTTGACATCTTCTATATTACCAGACATATCTAATTCCTGTTCTTCTTCCCACCTCCTAAACTGTGTTTCTCAATGTTATGTCTAAGACTCTTTTATCTTTATATACTTGGTTTTAGCAATTTTATTCATGTCATGGTTTTGATGATTTCCTCTACATGGATAATTCCCAATTTCATCCTTTCAGCTCTGACTTCTTTCATATGTTCTTATTCTGTGAAACAGATCCTTTGGGGATCCTGTCAGTCTTTGAATCTCTTCTCCACTAACTTAACACACTTTGCTCATCATTTCTTTCCCTGAATGACATCACTGCCCTTCTAGTTGCTCAGGTGTGTGATGTTATTCCATATCTGATCAGTCATGGAAAGGAATGTTGGTTCTTTCTTTTCTATCCCATGATCATGGTCTTCATTCAGGGTCCTATTGTCTCTTTCTTGTTGGCTATTGGTTTCAACTTTTCAATATCTCTCTACTTCAGTCTATCATAGATGATATTACTTGTTTAATCTACTGTAAGATCATTTATTCATTCAATAAATTCTTTAATGCCAGTAGAAAGTGTCATGTTGTTTTTCCTCTTTAAAAAAGTCAACAGTTTCTCTGCATTGTGAATTGACTTAGTTCAGAATTTTTAGTTTGAAATCCTTTATTGTGTGGTGGTGGTTATGTACCACGGAGTCAGTTCCGACTCATAGCGACCCTGTACAGCGTTTCCAAGATTGTAAATCTTTACTGGAGCAGAAAGCCTCATCTTTCTCCTGTGGAACAGCTGGTAGTTTCGAACTGCTGACCTTGCGGTCTGCAGCCCGATTCGTAACCACTATGCTACCAGAGCTCTTTCTGGTCTTATACCCAGGTAAAAATCTTTTGTTCCTTTTATAAGTGTCTAGGACTACTTCAGCATAAAGTCCTTAAGTCTGCCTTAATTGAACCATAGTTCTGCTACTTGCTTGCTGGCTGTGTGAACTTGGAAAAGCACTTAACTTCTAAAACTCAGTTTCTTCACTTGCTTATCCCTTAGGGTTATTTGAAGATCAAATTAAATAATAAATAAACACAAACAAAAATAGAAAAATAAATAAATGTAAAATAGATGTTATTGTTAGGTGTCATTGACTCAGTATTGACACATATGTGCAGTAGAACGGAACACTGCCTGGTCTTGGACCAACCTCACAATCGTTGTTTCATCTGATCCCATCACTGCTGTCACTGTGTCAATCCATCTCGTTGGGAGTCTTCCTCTTTTTTGCTGACTCCCCACTTTACCAATCATGATGTCCTTCTCTAGGGACTAGTCCCTCCTGATAACATGTCTGAAGTATGAGAGATGAATTCTGACCATCCTGGCTTCTAAGGAGCACTCTGGTTGTACTTAATCCAACACAGATTTGTTTGTTCTTCTAGCAGTCCATGGTGCTTTTAATAGTCTCCTTCACAAAACTAAATACATATAAAAACAAATAAGTATAAAATAAATTCAATGAACTGAGAGAATGAGTGAGTGAATGGCAGTCATGTAAAGTATTAACACAATGCCTGGTACATGTTGTTGTTGTAGTTAGGTGCCATCGAGTTGGTACCAACTCATAGCGACCCTATGCACAACAGAACAAAACACTGCCCTGTCCTGGGCCAACCTCACAATTGTTGCCATCCTTGAGCCCATTGATACTGTCACTTTGCAAATCCATCTTGCTGTGGGATCTCCTTTTCTCTGTCCCTCCAACTTAACCAAACATGATATTTTTCTTCAGTGACTGGTCCCTCCTGACAATATTCCAAAGTATGAGAGATGAAGTTTAGCCATCCTGGCCTCCAAGGAGCACTCTGGCTGCATTTCTTCCAACAGAGATCTGTTGCTTCTATGGACTGCCCATGGCACTTTCAGTATTCTCCTCCAACACCATAACTCAAATGCATCAATTCTTCTATGGTCTTGGTACATAGTAAGCACATAATAGATGCTAGCTATCACTATCCAGCAAAATCAGTTTGCCCTGAATTATCATACTATTTCTTCATCCTGGATGACCTGATCTGTCCAGCTCTTTCTGTATGCCAGAATTCTATTACTATCTTAAGGCTCAAGTCAAACTTTCTGTCCTCTCTTATGCCTTTCATGACCTCTACCAGCTAGAAATAATTTCTCTGTTTGTATCTTAATATATACATTTATATTTTATGATTTGTATGATTGCATTTATATACTGTTCTCATTTAACCTATGATACAGTAAACTCTTTGATTTCTGGGATCTTAATCATGTCTTTATGCTCCATCCTTTTAGGGTGCCTTTTACAAAGTAAATGTTTGACACTATTGGTTGAATGAATGGATATTCATCGGAATGGCTATTTCCTTATAGTTCTCTATTTTTATCCATTTAAGAGAAGTATCAGTCATTTAATTTAGGAATTATAGCATATTTTCTTTCTTTTTTTTTTTTTTAAGTTTTTTTACATCTATGCTTATTTCAACACAGGTGTGCCTTTGAGGAACTTATTTATCTATTGATTTATTCAAGATTTTTTGCCCCACCTTCATTCAAAAGAATTTGAAATAGCATACCGAAGTAAACCTAATGTAAAATGGGACAATTACGCATGAAAAGAGAACAAAGACCATCTCAAAGAAACAGGGAGCAGATGTTACCAGGCACCTGGGATGAGCTAATTACTATACTTGGTAACTGAATTTGGCTCTGAGTTTCTTGGCAGCCAAAGCTGAAAGGAAACACATTGGGTTATTCATTCAGCAAACATTTGTTGAATATCTTTGATAAATAGGGCACTGTGCTAACACTGGGGTACTAAAATGAACAAGCCTGGGTCCCTGGCTTCAGTACATCACTTAGCAATGAGTTAAGTGATTGGAGGTAGGCTCAAGGGGCAAGATGGAAGGACACTATGCTTGTTAAAGGGAGAATCAGGGAATGCTCATGGAAGAGGAAGTGCTTTCATCAGACATTCTGTGGGGAAGTGCATTCAGGAAGTGCATGTACAGTTTATATGAAACAGCGTGCATTGAGAGGAAGGCTTCAAAGAACATACTTTCTGAATAAAAAGAAGGACAAGGGAGTGGCAGAAAGAGAGGCAGGAGGAGTTGGTTGGAGTCAGAATTCGCTGGACTTCACATGCCATATGAAAATGTTGGGATGTTAGCCTCTTGGCTAGTGGTTCCCACAGACTGCATATAATGATCACTGGGAAGCTTTTAATATATTTATGTTGTTGTTGTTGTTGTTAAGTGCTGTCAAGTCGATTCCCACTCACAACGATCCTATGTAGGATTTCTGAGGAATGACTAGTGAGCTTGAACCACTGACCTTGAGGTTCAAACTGACATTGCAGTTCAGTGATAGACTTACAGAATCAGAATTTGTGGAGGTGAGGCCTGGGATTCTGTATTTCTAGAATGTGTCCTTTTTTTGTTCTGCCAACTTTGACACTGGTCACTGGACCAGTTATGTGACTTAACACGGCACAAAAGAAGGGGTGTACCTACCTGACAGATCTGGATTAAAAACACTACCTGTGGTGTGGATGAAAGAGGAAGCTTAAACAGAGGAAGACGTGAAATGGAAGGAACTAGATCTGAGTCTGTTTTGCTCACTGTGTGAACACTTAGCATAATGCCAGGCACACAGAGACATGAAAATGATTAATGGTTGAATTTAAATGATTTTTTTACTTACAGCGGTTTTGTGATTCCTGGGATTTAATGTGTGGCTAAATCTGGACATTTGAGCAGAGGTAGAAAGATCATGGGTTATGGACTTAATAGTCTCAGGTGCAGATTTCAGCTTCATCCCAGGCTAGTTGCTTAAACCTCTGAGTCTTGGTTTTCCCATCTAAAAGGTAGAAAAAGAATCCTTAGCCCTAGGATTGCTAAGGGATTTAAATGAGATAACATACACAAAGCATAGAATAACTGGTTTGCTTTCTCTTTTTCATTACGTTCATTAGCAATAGCCAGGGATCCTTTTATTATCACATTACTTACTGTTGTGATTACCTATTGCTGTAACAAATCACAGCAAACTTAGTGGCAAAACCAGCAGCCATTTTAGATGCTCCTAGATTTTGTGGGTCAGGAATTCAAACAGCACAGCATAGGGATGGCTCCCTTTCGGCTCTGTGATCTCTTGGGTCTCAGTAGAAAAGACTTGGATAAGTGGAAGTGAAAGAATGGTTGGGAGCTGGGGTTCTTCACTCACTTGGTTGATTCTGGGTGGTGCTGATTTGAAGTATTGGTTTAGATAGTACCTACTTATAGCTCTGGTAGCGTAGTGGTTATGGGTCACGGGCTGCTAATCTCAAGGTCAGCAGTTCTAAACTATCAGTCATCCCACGGAATAAAGATGAGGCTTTCTCCTTCTGTAAAGATTTACAGCCTTGGAAACTCTGTACAGGGTCACTATGAGTTGGAACTGACTCCACAGCACACCGCCATCACCACCATAGCCTCTGCATGCGACTGGGCCTTCCTCACAGAATGAAAACTTCAGAATATTTGCACTACTTACGTGGTGACTCAGGGCTCTCTGGGTAAGTTTCCTGTGAATAAGGTGAAAGGTGCATGGTCTTTAATGACCTAGCCTCTAAAATTACATAGTGTCACTACTGCCCTCCACAACCCACCCACATTCAAGATGAGGGCACACAGATCCACTTCTCAACACAAGAAAAAGAAAAGAATCTGAAGCTATATTTACAAAACTCCTTACATCAATACGAGTTTCTCTTTCTTTTCTAAAAAAATAAAAAACATATTAAACTCTTCTTTAGCATTCAAAAATTGTTCTTGTTGGCAGAAACTAAATGAGAATAATGTGAGTTTTTTCTTTTCTGTTACAATACCACCCACCTCACAAATTGTCCTGCCTCAACCAAACATTCTCTAACTTTTCTACTTTAAAGTAAACCCAACCTTTATGTTGCATCAGATATTATTCACTCCTGTGATCCTTTATGAAGAGAATGTTTGCCATTGATTTGATTCTGACTCAGCGACTCTGTATAGAGTTTCTGAGACTATAAATCTTTGTGTGAGCAGAAAGTCTAATCTTTCTTCCAAAGAGTAGATGTTGGATTTGAACTGCCGACCTTGTGATTAGCAGTCCAGTGCTTGCCCATCAGCATCACCAGAGCTCTGAAGAGAATGAAAAATAATGTTTTAAAAATTACTTACGCTTACCAGTAGAAAAAGCTAGGAATAGATGCTTTCTGGACCAAGACAAAACAAATGACTGGAACCCACTCTGAGGTTTTCCAGGGGCTACAGCAGGAAGTTTCCTGTTTTTGTTTCTGTTTCTCTAAGTGCTGGAGAGAGTGAGAAGAATTGAGATGGAATGGAGGCTCATTGTGCCTGCTTTGTGCTCATCACAAAAAGTTAATGACCTTTGTGACAACCTTATTCTTACATACAATCTAGTGGGGCCATATGTGCCCTGTAGTGACAGATGGCCCCAATCTGCTCTTGCCAGATAATGCCTTGTTTAGAGGCATGGGGGTGACTGTGTGACAGGTCCATGACCAGCTGTTTCCATCGCAATCAATGTCTCATCTGGTTGAATGGATGTGGGCCACAGGCTTTGAAGACATGCTGCCACTACAAGGAAATAACCACAATTTCTTTTGCAGAAGAAATGGTTAATGTATTTCTCCAAAATATTTTACACCCTTCTTTTTACCCAAGAACATTGGTCTAAGATGCTGTGTAACTATGGCTACATCACGTACATTTGTTGAGCTCCTATACTTAAAATGAGTGTGGATTAGATGATTATTTTAGGTATTCCAACTTGTTTTTTGAATCTATGGGCCTAAATTGTGAGTCAAAAGAGATAGTGTAATAATTATTAATATTTATGAACTTATTAAATGTTTGGTTCTATGCTATGCCTGTACTATCATTACTTTTTAGGATCACAGTGGCCTTCTGTGGTCCTTATCATTATTATTTACTATTTTAACTGTATTATTTACCAGTCTAATAGTTAGGGCAGTAAAAACTGGGATTTGAAGTGACCTGTATTCTTTATTCCCATGCTATAGTGCATATTTGTCTGAGTTGAAGAAATAAGTTATTGTTGTTGTTGTTGTTAGGTGCCATCGAGTCGGCACCGACTCACAGAGACCTGTAGATAACGCAATAATGAACCAAGATATAAGCAAATATACTTTTGCCTTCTTTTCCTGCATGTTATTGTTATTTCTTTATTTGTGATAACTCAGCATACAGATCCTAATCTGTTTCAAGGCCTCACCAGACCATGTAGGCATTTGCCTTTTCTATGGCAAATAGTGGTTATGACTCAGGCTGCTAACCTCAGGGTCAGCAGTTCTCAACTACCAGCTGTTCTGCAGGAGAAAGATGAGGCTTCCTGCTCCTGTATAGATTTACAGCCCTGGAAACTCTGTACAGGGTTGCTATGAGTCAGAACCGACTCCACAGCATACCACCACCACTATGGAACCGAGCAATGAAGGCCTGGTGGGTCAGTGTTCTTGCCTTCCATGTGGGAGGCATAGCCTGGTGGTGCTAGACTTAAACACTCAGCTGCTAACCAGAAGTTTGGTGGTTCAAAAGATGTGGCAGTCTGCTTCTGTAGAGATTACAGCCTTGGAACCCCTAAGGGGCAGTTCTACTGTTTTCCTATGGGTCACTATGAATTGTAATTGACTTGTCTGCAGTGGGATGTGGGAAGCAGATCCAGTTAGATTTCCGACTTTATGCACATCTACCACCTGGAGGCTTGCATGTTGCTATCATGCTGAATAGGTTTCAGAAGAACCTCTAGTCTAAGACAGACTAGAAAGAAAGGCCTCATGATCAGCTTTAAACAATTATCCAATTGTAACACTATGGAGCACAAGTTCTGATCATGAGGATGTTGCAGGATGGGGCAGTATTACATTACATTGTGTGAGGGGTAATGAGTTGGGTTACCACACAATGACAGCTAACAACAGCAACAATGACATCATGCAAACCACAATGAAATAACCTGCTCCCATGTTGCTTGTCGGAAGGAACCCCACTGATGTGTAATATTAGAGGTACTTTTGTATGAGGTAGGGCTGGGAATGGAAGAATGCCCTTTCCTAGAAAAAAAGTGAAGAATTCATGGTCTTCTGTTAACATATTTCTGTGTGTTTAAGTCACATGAACAGATTTGCCATCTTAAGCTCACTTTATTTTAGTTCACATTTCTGAAACCTCTTATTATATTGTTCTTGTGTTTCCTGGTCATATGAATTTTGAGACAGTGATCCCTTTCTGTGAAGAATGACCTCATTCTCTTCATGGAAAAATTACTTTGGCATTTGAGCAAATAAGAATTAAATTGTAACTCAAGCCATTTCTCTGATTGTGGTAAGCTTCTCCATCGAGTTATACTTTTTTCTTTTGCCTCAGGTTTATTTTAAGAATAGAATGTGAATATTGTTTAGATAGACACCAACCCCAAATATAAGATTTAAAATTTTAGTCATACTCTGAAAAAACGACTACATATTTTGTTGACCTTGAGGGTAAAAGATAGGCTCTTTACTGTCAGCTGAATTCTAAACTGGGATTTTAATCTTAAGAGGCTTTATAATCTTTTTTTTAAAGGAAGTTTGAGGATGTTGCCATTATGAATCCAGGAAAGCAGAAGTTATTCTGACTCCCATAGGATGCTGCCAGACCTTTTTGTATAGTTGTTGAGGACTTTAGCCACTTAGTCTCTCTGCAGCATTATTTTGTTAGTACCTCCTGTACCTGGTGGTACTAAGAAGGTACCAGGAGTTCTGGTGTGGTGAACTGAAAGGCTAGTGGTTCGAACTCATTAGTTGCTCCTCAGAAACCCTATAAAGGGTTGCTGTGAGTTGGAACTGACTCAATGGCATTTAACAACAACAACACCTACTGTAGCTGGCACGGGGATGTTAAGAGACTCCTTAGAAGCCTGAAGGGGAGTAATTGTTTAATACTTGGCAAGATGTTTGGCCACTACTTTTGTGTCACTTTGTTGTATTCTGATGGCTTGCATGTTGTTATAATGCTGGAAGCTCTGCCATCACTATTTCAAATATTAGCAGGGTCATCCATGGTGGTCAGGTTTCCATGAAGCTTCTAGAATAAGGCAGGCTAAGTAAGAAGAAAGGTCTGGCTATCCAAAAATGAGCCGGTGAAAACCCCATGGATCAAATAGAGAATTTTCCAATAGAGAGCATGGCCTGGGCAGCGTTTTTTCCTGTTGTAATGTGAGTCCATGAGGCTATAGAAATGAAACTAATTGTAATCCCTCACACATAGTTCACTTTGCATAAAGAGAATTTTCAGCCCTGCTAACTCTTACTTAATAAATTATGCTGCCTCTCCTTCACTTGAAAAGCTGATTCATTTCAAAGAATAGTATGACACCAGGAATGATCTATGACAAATTATAATTGCAGTTGAAGAATGGTTGTTAAACCGGACCTGCAAGGCCTTATTCTGTTGACTGAAGTAATTCATGGGGTGAAATGTGAGAAAATAACGCAAGCACATGGCTTCACCAAGGATCCCTACAGCATTTAGAAGAAGTGTTGCTAAATCATTAGAAAATTTATGAATAAGTTTAGTGGATTGAACCATTTTATTTACTTTCCCTTTAGGTAAAATTCATATTTGTTTTGAATTAGTGGGTGAAGTAGGCAGCAAAAAAGAGCCTTCAAGGAAGTTTCAGAGGCAAGTGAAGGAAGAGATATTTATAGCTTAGGGCAGGTCATCAAAGTCTTAGAACCATAAGATAGAAAAAGATAATAGAAGTCCAATGACCTATGTCCCCTCACTCTCCTGCAACAGATCTTATCAGGGTCATAAGGACAACATCAAGCTGGTGGCCTATCTATTATTCCACAGTATTTGACACTGTTAATGTTACCCTCTTTGAAGCACAAACTGTCTATGGTTCCTTATCATCATATTCTACCAATAGCCTTTATATTCCAGTGTTATTTTCAGACTCCTTTCTAATAGCTTGTGTATTAGGGTAAGTCAAAAAGTATTGCTACAAGTGTTCCAACTCATACATATATGGGGTTATTTCAAACGAAATGTGTTTAAGCATGTCTCTGTTATCTCTTTCTTAAATCTGTTTCATATATTGACTCTCTTCTTAAAATCTTCTCTTGGACGTCTGTTGTTGTTGTTGTTAAGTGCCTTGGAGTCAGTCCTGACTCATAGTGACCCTATACAGGGTTTCTGAGGCTGTAAATCTTTACAGGAGCAGAAAACCTCATCTTTCCCCTTTCGGAACAGCTGGTAGTTTCGAACTGCTGACCGTGAGATTAGCAGCCCGATTCGTAACCACTACGCTACCAGAGCTCCTGTTAGGTAACATCAAATTTAATAAGACAAGAGGAACAATTCCACCTCTCTTCCTAACTTATTCTTCTCAAAATTTCCAAATCAATAGTCATATTGATTTTTTTCATGAGCCAAATCTACAGTGAAGTCTTGATTTCCTGTTTGTCTCATATTCACAATAAATGAGTTGGGTTAGGGTTTCCTCTTCATGCAGATCTCAAATCAGGGCTCCTCTTTTCATAATATCATGATATTATGACAATATCATTTCATAATATCACAACATAATTTTTCTTCCTTATAAGACTTGCCAATATCAGAAAATGTCTTATTTGTTTGCTTACACGTTTATTGTCCATCTCGCTTTCTGAATATGGATGTTACTGGAGAGGCTCTGTCTGATTTCTTGGTGCTTGGAAAATAGTAAGTGTTTAGCAAATACATCATATTTGTTATTTGACTGAGGAACCCTGGTGCACAACCGTTTAGCACTTGGCTGCTAATTGAAAGGTTGATGGTTCAAACCCACCCAATAACTCTGGGAAAAGACTCGGTGATCTGTGTCTATAAAGATTACAGTTAAAATAACACTGTGCAGAAGTTCTACTGTGTCATGTAGGCCATTGTGAGTCAGAATCAATTTGATAGCACCCACAACATTTCTTGACTGACATTTCTACGACACCATGAGACTTAGCTCCATAGGACCACGGACTCAGCTGGCTAAAGGGAAGTTGGTGGGTTCAGAAAAAGTTCATTCACATATCTAATTGTTGAAGACAGGGACAAATAGTTCTGAATGCTTAGTTGTCTTTTATGAAACTTCCCTTTGAGGACAGGAGTCATCCTGGGGATTGAACCCAGTTCTCTTGTATGGAAGGTGAGAATTTTACCACTGAGCCATTAATGTTGCTATTTCTGGGGCCTGATAAACTCCAATGAAAAGGACTTAGACTCATGAACTCAATTTGAAAGATGTCAATAATTTATAAGAAAACTTCAAAGTTTCTGGATCTTGACAGCCAGACTTTAACTAGAAGTTCAAACTATCAGAGAACTCTACAATAATGACTAGTATTCAAAGATTGCAGAAAAAAAAAAAAAATCTTGTTTCAATAAAACAAGATACCAATTTCGAATTTGGGCCCTAACAAATAGCTTTGAATAAGTTATTCACTTGAGGTTTGATTTTCTCACATATAAAGTTAGGATAACATTACAGTACCTACATTTTCCAGGGTTGAGAAATAATGTATGTGAGGTGCTTGAACAGTGCCTGGCACACAGTGGGTACTCAAGAGAAGTGATTTTTCATCCCCATATCACTAGAATGTTTATTTATTAGAGTTATTCGCTTTTGT
Source organism: Chrysochloris asiatica (assembly GCF_000296735.1). NCBI lineage: Eukaryota > Metazoa > Chordata > Mammalia > Afrosoricida > Chrysochloridae > Chrysochloris > Chrysochloris asiatica. The sequence goes on along the minus strand of NW_006408688.1, from coordinate 6,457,552 downwards.
ATTACTCCGGGGAAAGGAGCAATCAAGGAAACCTAGAGTGGGGCAAAATCATAGGTAAAAGTCTTTGTAGAGAAGATGCTTGTATATCATGCTGACAAGAGAGGAGGAGTTTGCCATTCCAGCTGTGCCTCCATCACTCATCTGTGAAAGTGTGACATTATTAATTACCTTATGTGGCTGCTGATGTGTATGGTTCAGTCGATGGTTGGCAAGTAGTATAAATGGTGAGTATTATTATTAAAATTTTATTCAGGAAATTAACGATTTATTTTATAAATCAAACTTTACACAAGATAGTAAAATAAAGCAAATATCCTCAATTTTTTAAAACCTTGGTTCTATGTTGTTATAAGTGCTGTTGAGTTAGTTCCAACTCATAGTGACCCTGTGCAGGGTTTCCAAGAAGTAGCATGGTGAGTTTGAACCACTAACCTTGAGGTTCCAACTAACCTTGTAGTCCAGTGCTTATCGTACAGCACCATATCAGTTCTATGTTGTTGTTGCTAAGCGCTGTTGAGTCGGTTTCAACTCTCCAAATAGGGTTTCCAAGAAGTGACTGGTGAGTTTGAACCATCAACCTTGATGACCTATGGAAGAGTATGTTGTTGTTGTTAAGTGTCGTCAAGTTGGTTCTGAACCATAGCAACTCTGTGTAGGGTTTCCAAGGAGCTTTTGGTGAGTTTGAACTACTGAGCTTGCAGTTCAAACCAACCTTGTGGTCCAGTGCATTAATCTCCAGTGCCACATCAGGACTCCTATGGTAGAGTATAGATGAACTTAAAAAAGTATGTATATTTTAGCTGAAATTCTAGATAACTAGGGAAAATAATCTATGTATTTACAAAAGCTTGAATGGAACATGCTACCCAACCTCTCCCTCCTCCTTTTTCTATTACATGTGTCAAATAGTATTAAAAATGGAAATTTCTAATTTTCTGTCTAAAACCCTGTTGCTCTGCTCAGTATTTCTGGTGTTCTGAAGCAATTCATCTTAACATGATTTCCCTCCCTAACCTTTGGGATCTGATTGACCTTTGCTAAATTCTGTTCCTTCATCATGGACATATGCATATTTAATTGCAGTGTGAAAAGACTTCGAGTCACTGGGGATTCTAATGCAGGAGAATCAATGTAAGAAGAGGGTTTAAGCCTCAAGTGCAAGCTAGGTCCACAGGTCCAATGATTGCTCAGGACAGCCCACAGCTGAATGTTCTGAATCCACGCTAGAATTTTTGAAATGAGGTTTCCTGTTAATGATATCCACGCTCTTATCATTCCGTCTCTTTCTAAGTCCTCAAAGTGTAAAGCAGGTGTACAGGCATTAGGGCTCAAATGTTACAACAGTTATGAGGATGATGCAGGATGGGCAGTGTTTCGTTCTGTCGTGCATAAGGTCCCTATGAGTCAGAACCAACTTGACAGCAGCTAACAACAACAGCAACAACAACAGGCATTACAGGTGTATGAATATGCTGAAGAAGACATAGCAGGGAATTTTGCTGATTTCATGTTCCCTGGTATTCAAGGAGAGACAAAATGACAAACTCAGGTAAGACTGGAGCTAGCTTTGTTGTTGTTGTTAAGTGCCATCGACTAGGTTTTGTCTCATAGTAACCCTGCAGAGCGTTTTCAAGGAGCAGCTGGTGGGTTTGAACTGCTGCCCTTGCAGTTAGCTGTCCAGTGCTTATCCTACAGCACCACACCAGGACTACAGAGATGCCTTATGTTATGCCTTTTCTGGGAATAGGGATTCAGAGAAATCAGTGGCCTAAAGTGAACTTGGCTGACTGCTTTTTCTTACTTCCTACTTGATAACAGTTCACATCATTGAAGCCCAGCATAGAAAGCATGGCTCAGCTGGAATTTAGAAAATCCACAGACTGAGTTGGCATGCCAACTATATCACATTTCTCCTCTTGAGAGAGAAAATGCTGGGCTGCCAATACCAAAACAGTTTAGCATTAGTGGGGGCAAAAGATAGAGCATTTGAAGACGACAAAACAAAATCTCAATTCCAAAACATTGTGATATAACTTGTACTTGTACAAAACTCCAAAAAACAAAACTGAAGACTCTATGACTTAATTGTACATCAATAGATCTGTTTATCCTCTACCAGCCTTTCTAATTTGAGTATATTCTTTTACTTAATTTCCCACGCAGGATATCGGATGATATCCTTCAGGTCAATAAGAAAAAAATTGAGGTACATACATGTTTTCTAATGTGGTTAAGAAATGTAAGCTTATCCTATAAAAGCAATGGCATTTTCTATCCCTATATATTCTATTGCTGATGTTAATCGACATTTTATATTTTATTAGCATATATTCTTATTTTTATTTACATAATTTCCAATTTTGTTAACCAAACTGAAATTGCACCACCAGCAATAGAAGTTGATTTGCAAAGGAGTGAGGTATTCTTGCAGTCTTTATTTTAGTAATATATCCAGTCATAATCTGTCACCTAATGGAATTAGTAAAAAAAAAAA
>NW_006408688.1:6445544-6454788 GCF_000296735.1 Chrysochloris asiatica | reverse complement strand
AAGTATATTATGCTATTTGGTGTGAAGCTTAATGAAATTTATTATTATAATTTTATTTCTATTATTGTAAATGACATTTAAGAACGTCATTCTGTTACAACCATTGTCTTTGATTGTTCAAAGATGCTTTACTGTTTGTCCCAAATGTGCTGGAAATAAATCATATAAATATCTAAAGGCAATGGAAATTAATAGAAAGCAACATAAATATTTTACAAACTGAGCAAGTGACATATCTCCTATTAGATTGAAACCTTTAAAATTGAAATAGATTTATTTTAGATTTAGCTCAGTTTTACACATTGAAAAATTGTAAATTAATGGTTTGATGGTTCAGAGTAGCATGCATTGTTATTAAAAACTCAAACATCAGCATCTTGAATTAGACAGGTTTCAGTTCAAGTTTAGCACCATTACTTATTAACTCTGTGCAATTAACAAATTACTTGATACCTCTATACTTCAGTTTCCTCTTCTGTAAAAATGGAAATAATATAACCTTATATCATTGCTCTGGTAGCGTAGTGGTTACGAATTGGGCTGCTAATCTCACGGTCAGCAGTTCGAAACTACCAGCTGTTCCGCAGGAGAAAGATGAGGCTTTCTGTTCCCATAAAGATTTACAGTCTCTGAGACCCTGTAGAGGGTCTCTATGAGTCAGAACCGACTCCACGGCACATAACAACAACAACAACATATCATTGCTCAAAGAATAAATAAGATGATTTATGTAAGATGCTTAACAGAATATTTAATAATAATAAGCAAGTAATGATTGATAGCTCATTGATATTATTTTGGGTGAGGAGATTTACGTGTGTCAAGGAACAGCAAAATCTCATGCATCAATTCAAAGATTGCAAAATGCGCTGAAGAAAATTACGTCATTTAAATAAAGGAGCATCTTGCTTATAATATCTGTTGTTGTTAAGTGCCATCAACTTGATTCCAACCCATAGCGACCCTGTATAGGGTTTCCAAGGAGCAACTGGTGAGATTGAACCACCAACCTTGCAGTTCAAACTGCTTTGCAGTCTGGCACATTAACCCACAGCACCACACCAGGTCTCCTATATCTGTAGGATTATTTAAAGTCAGAAATGCATACATCAGAATCTACATTCAATCCATTTTTTTCAAGCAATAATACAGGATAAGCTCTCTAACATCACTGTACTTTCATTTATGAGAACACTTAAAATTAAGAAAAGAGAATTTAGTAAAGTTAACTATTTCTCTGGTTTTTCTTTAAAGCTATATTTGGTACTTCAAAAGTCAGGATGAGCTGGGTATTATAAAACTATCACAACCATAGAAATCACAAAGAAACACAAATTGTATGTTACATAAAATGTGTAATATCAATGATTGGTGCAGTTGGTATGTATGAAGCACTGACTTTGTGGTTTAAATGGTCTCCAGGCTCAGTGCTTTTCCTACAGCACTGGTCCAGTGCTTATACAACAGTGCTTGTCCTACAGCACCACACCAGGACTCCACACCACGGAGTAAAGAGAAAAAAAAAAAAAAAAAAAAAGGCAAAAAGTAAACTCACTGTTAATGAATTCGTTCTGACTCATGGCCCCATGTGATGCAGAGAAAAACTTTCCCATAGAGTTTTCTTGGCTATAATCCTTATGGAAGACGATCTCCTAGCCTTTTCTTCATGCCACTGCTGGGTGGGCTTGAATCCCTGACCTTTAGGTTGGTATAGACCAAATCTATTGCTATTGAGTCAATTCCAACTGATAGGGACCCCATAGATACAAGCTATTGTGCCGCTGAGGACTTGCAAAAAGCATGTATTATTAATTAAAATGAAAAATGTACAAAGTACAATTATTTATATTCTGAGTCAACTCTTCATTATTTTACAGCTTTTATAATTATCTGTATTTATCTTCACTCAGTATTAGAGTTGGAGGACCTTTTTTTCTGCCAAAATTCATAATATAATTTGTGGGCCATATAAAATGATCAGCTTAAAAATTAGCCTGCTATATTGTGTCAAACATTTAATTAACTCACCCCTAATGTGATGGCTGGAGTCCTGGTGTGGCACTGAGGGCTAATGTGTCAGACTGCAATGTTGTTTGAACTGCAAGGTTAGTGGTTCAAGCTCACTAGCTGCTCCTTGGAAACCCTATACAGGGTCGCTATGGGTTGAAATCAACTAGACGGCACTTAACAACAACAACAAGGTGATGGCTGGAACTGCGGTTGCCTTGGCAGGGCCAGACCAAATGATTTCATGGGCCTTATATTCCTCACCCCTGGGCTAGATATTCCTCACCCCTGCTCTATGTCTTTAATGTCATGTCTTTAATGTCTTCTGAGGAAAGGGGCTCCAGGTAGGCCAAGTTGCCTAAAATTTCTTTGATTCAAGTCATGTGTGCAAATCCTCAGGGAAACAAATCCTGAGATTCTGGTCCTGATTGTGGATCGATGATTGATACCGAAGCCAAACCAATTTTATACATGCGAGTTTGATGTAGGAAAGACCAACTGAAACAAAGGTGGCTTGGTACCAACTGCCAATGGGACTGATTCAAACTGGATAGGCCACAAATGTGATGATACCAGTCATTCCTCTCAATATCCTCCCTATTCAACTGAGTTTGATAATTTGCTGCAATGGGCACACAGAACTCATACGTCATATTCACAGTTATGGGCTTTATTAAGAAAGTTAACAGGATACAATGCAGAATCAGATTTAATACAGGACAGCCTTTCCTCACTCATGCGTATAGGCAGATTTCTCTCTGCACTGGCGATATGTATATTACCAATATTCTTTTATGACTGCTGATGAGTGCCCATAGGACATACCACTCCACCCTAAACTTCAACCTGAAGGCACTTGGCTCTAGCTCCATAGGTCAATAAATCTACTTCTCCCATTTAAGTGCCTACAGGCACCCCACTCTACAACCAAGCCTCCTGCCTAAAGTCATTCCAATTTACTTGCTCCTTGGGTTGGGAAGCCCACTGCTCTGTCTTGTGCTCTGGCTCTTGGCTTTGCTGCAGCTGCTCTTCTGCCACTCCCCCAGTATCACAGCTTTCTGTCCCTGGGTTGAGGGAGAGCAATGTGCAGGGATCTCAGGATCCAAAGGATGTGCTTCACTCCTAGCTCTTCATTGATGGTAGTGAGAGTCCTACCTTCTGCTTCTGAAATGGTTCATTTTATAACCATGCTAGAGTTTCAAGTTTTCACAATTACAATGATCTATACTAACATCCGCAGCTGAATCATGCCATCCTATCAATATCTTCTCTTAACCAGACCTGTTGTTGTTGTGATGTTCCGTGGAGTCGGTTCTGACTCATAGCAACCCTGTATAGGATTTCTGAGGTGGCAAATCCTTGTTGGAGCAGAAAGCCTTATCTTTCTCCTGTGGAAAAGCTGGTCATTTTGAACTGCTGACCATGAGATTAACAGCCCAATTTGTAACCACTACGCTACCAGAGCTCCTTTAACCAGACCTAGCAAGGCAGAAATGTTGTTTAGTGGAAGTTAAGGGCTACGGCTAGACGAGACATTAGATTATTCAATAGCACCACAGACAGACACATACACCCAGATAGATAATCATTGTTCTTGTTATTAGCTGCTGTGGATACACCCCTCCCCCCAATTCATGATGACCCATGCATAGCAGAATGAAATACTGTACACTTCATAGGATTGATTGTGGATCAGATCATTATTATCCATTGACTGAATTTTGGAAGTAGACATCTGGCCTTTCTTCCTACTTTGTCACAGTCTGGCTGCTGAGACCTGTTCAACACCAAAGAAACAGTGACAGATGGGTGGTAGCTTTGCATTAGGTACGATGGCTAGGAATTAAACCAGGGATTTCAGCATGGAAGGGGAGAATTCTACCAATGAACCACCAATGACTTCAGATACCCATTGTTGTTGTTGAGTGGCATCAAGTCAGTTCCAACTCATAGTGACCCTGAATAGGGTTGCTGAGAAATAGCTAGTGGGTTTGAACCACCAATCTTGTGATTAGAAGTCCAGTGCTTATCCTACAGTGCCACACCAAGACTATTGTTGTTTTTTTGTTGATGTTGTTAAGTGCCATTGAGTCAGTTCCAACTCATAGCGACCCTGTGTAAGGTTTAAGAAGAGCAGCTAGTGAGCATGAACTGCTGACCTTATGGTTCAAGCAGACCTTGCAGTTCAGCACATTAACCCGCAGCACCACACCAGGACTCCAAGACTATTGTTAAGTGCCATCAAGTCGGTTCTGACCCATAGTGACCCTGTATAGGGATTCTAAGGAGCAGCTGGTGAGCTTGAACTGCTGACCTGTGGTTTAAACCAACTTTGCAGTCCAGTGCATTAACCCACAGTACTATACCAGGACTCCACCAAGACTATTGGTGGTGGTAGTGGTTATGTGCTGTGGAGTTGGACCTCAGATAGAGGGCTTCAGAGGCTATAAATATTTACTGGAGCAGAAAACCTCATCTTTCTCCCAAGGAACAGCTGGTAGTTTAGAACTGCTAACCTTGAGATTAGCAGCTGACTAGTAACCACTACGCTACCTTCTCCTCACCAAGACTATTGTTTGCTGTTGTTAGGTGCCATAGAATCAGTTCCAATCCATAGCGACCCTGTATAGGGTTTCCAAGGAGCAATTGGTGAGCTTGAATCACCTACCTTATGGTTCAAACTGACTTTGTAATCCAGTGCATTAGCCCACAGCACCACACCAGGACTCTAAGACTATTGTTGTTGTTGTTAAGTGCTGTGGAGTCTCTTCTGACCCATAGCTACCCTGAACAGGATCTCCGGGGAGCAGCTGGTGAGCTTCAACCACCAACCTTACAGTTCAAATCGACACTACAGTCTAGCGCATTAACCCACAGTGTCACACCAGGACTCCATCCAAGACTATTGTTGTTGTTGTTAAGTGCTGTCTAGTCAACTCCGACCCACAGCAACCATGTATACGGTTTCCGAGGAGCATCTGGTGAGCTTCAACCACCAATCTTGCAGTTCAAATGGCTTTGCAACCTGGCGCATTAACCCACTGTGCCAACCAGGACTCTATCCAAGACTATCAGGGATAGCTAAAAAGAGTCCAAGTAGCACTGAAGTCATTGTCAAAGAACAAAACTCTGGGAATTGATGGAATACAAATTGAAATCTTTCAACAAACTGATGCCGTACTGGAGGCATTCACACATCTGTGCTTAGAAATTTGGAAGACAGCTACCAGGCCAATTGACTGGAAGAAGTCCATTCCATTACAAAGAGAAGTGACTCAATGGAATGCAGAAATCATTAAGCAATATAATTAATATCACATGCAAATAAATTTTTGCTGACAATAATTCAAATCAGCTGCAACAGTACATGGATGGGGAACTGCCAGAGATTCAAGCCTGATTCAGAAAAGGACGTGGAAGAACAAAGGTTATCATTGCTGATGTCAGATGGATCTTGGCTGGAAGCTGAGAATACCAGGAAGATGTCAACTTGTGCCTTATTGACTATACAAAGGCTTTCAACTCTGTGGATCATGACAAACTATGGATAACATTGTGAAGAATGGGTATTCTAGAACACTTAATTGTGCTCATGAGGAACCTGTACAAAGACCAAGAAGCAGTCATTCAAACAGAACAAGGGGACACTGACTGATTTACAAGTAGGAAAGGTGTGCGCCAGGTTTGTATCTTTAACTATACTTATTCAGTCTGTATGCTGAGCAAATCATCCAATAACCTGGAATATATGAAGAGGAACGTGGTATGTGGACTGGAGGAAGACTTATTAACAACCTGTGATATGCAGATGATACAACTTTGCTTGCTGTAAGTGAAGGTAATTGAAAATACTTACTAATGAAGATCAAAGACCGGAGCCTTTAGTATGGATTGCATCGTAATGTAAAGCAAACAAAAATCCTCCCCACTGGACCAATAAATAACATCATAATAAATGGAAAAAATATTTAAATTACCTAAGACTTCATTTTGCTTAGGCCTACTATCAACACTCAGAAGGGCAGTTAAGAAACCAAATGACATATTGCATTAGGCAAATCTGCTGCATAAGACCTCTTTAAAGTGTTGAAGAGCAAAGATGTCAGTTTGAGGACAAAAGTGAACCTGACCCAAACCATGGTATTTTCCATAGCTTCATATGCTTGTGAAAGTTGGACAGTGAATAAAGAAGACCATAGAAGAATTGAAGCATTTGTGTTTTGGTGTTGAAAAGATTATTGAAAGTGTCATGGACTGCCAGAAATACAAACAAATCTGTGTTGGAAGAAGTAAAGCCAGAATACTCCTTTAAGCTAGGGTGGTGACACCTCATCTCTCATACTTTGGACATATTATCAGGAGGGACCAGTCCTTAGAGAAGGACATCATACTTTTTACTCTGGAGTGTCAGCGAAAAAGAGAAAGACACCCAACAAAAGGAATTAGTACAGTGGCATTAGCAATGGGCTCTAGCAAGACAGTTGGTGAGGAAGGCACAGGAACAGGGCGTGTTTTGTTCTGTTATGCTCAGGGTTGCTATGTGTTCAAACGGACTCAAAGGCACCTAAAAACAAATGAAAGGAACCCCAGAAAAAGTGACTCCTATATATTTATATAGTTTTCAAAATAGTCTGTTTTGTTATTTATCTTCTCCATGAGCTATACATTCCAGTCTTGGAAGTACTTGGAATTAGAGTTAATTGAAATGAAAGAGATTATGTTCAGTGAGAGTTTATCTCCTTCCTGACTTGACGTGAGTTCCTGTTACTTGCAGCCAAAGGAGTTCTAATGAATATACTATGCATACTCGCCATAATGGTCAAGGATCAAAGGACTTGAACCCTGAGAGTGAACAGGGGTCCAGAAGTACTGTATAAATAAATAGTGACAACAAAAGCTATAAAGAGTGTCAAGAGAACTTTCCTAGCACAGTCTCATTATAGCTTAAAATTTATGCATACTCTAAACAAGTTTAATACTAGTTATATTTGTGCAGGTGTGTGTTTGTATGAACATATTCATGTGTTACCACCTCCACCAAAAAACAATCACCCCCAAATAAAACAAGGAAAAAAGGAGAAATCATATCTTTTTTAAAGATGTAAGCCAATCAGAAGTATGTACGTGAGCTACATGTACTTTTCATTTAAAATAGTCTACTTGACAAATTTCCTGTTTCATATTTTAATCAACATGATGTTTTCTCCCCTAGAAAGTGACTTAATTTACTTTGTTTCTTTATAAGCCACATTATACTTTAAACATGATTTGAATGCTGTTGTTGTCAAGTGCCTTGAATTGGATCTGACTCATAGTTGACCATGTATAGGGTTTCTGAAGAGCGGCTGGTGGGTTTGAACACTTGACCTTGCAGTTAGCAGTCCAATTCTTATCCCACAGCTCTGAGTACTGCCCCTTAAACTGCTCATTTATGCTTTAGAATTACTGTTGTAATTTTGATCTGATGTAGATAATTCTTTAAAAGAGCATAATGCTCAAGGTAAACATAATTGGACTAAATTTTTGGTGGTTAAATCATCACTGCAGGAGTTCATTTTGAGTCAAGATTTAAAGATGATATCAGGCAGTGGATTCAGGGGTTCCTCCAGTCTTAATGGGTCAAGTAAGTCTGGATTCCATAGGCATTTGAAATTGTGTCCCACATTTTCATCCTTTTTGATCAGGATCCATGGATTGAGTTGCTGATCAAAATGTTTATTGATATTTGGGCACCATCCAGTTCTGGTGTCATTGTAAAGGAGGAGGTAGTTCATGGAGGCAATTTGATCTACTGTCCGGTTCTCTATCCACTTCTTGAGTGTCCTGATGTTGCTCCAGGTGAGCAGACATCAATTGTTTTATTTTACAATCATGTTTTGACATATGTTTACCCTTGTAGATCTATTGCCACAATCATGATAATAAACATAGTTATCATGCCTAAACGTTTTTTTCATGCCCCTTTGGAATACCTGCTCCTGGCCCTTTAGTCCTCCCTATTTTCCCAGCAGCCACTGATCTTCTTTCTGTCACTATAAATTATTCTGCATTTTCTAGAACTAATATAAATGAAGCTATATAATTTTCATGCTTTCTTGTCTTCTTCTATGCAGCATAATTGCTTTCAGATTTTTATTTACAATTGTGGATAGTGATAGTTCATTTATTGATGAGAGGTGCTAATTGTATACATATCTCACAATCATTTATCTATTCACTTGGTGATGAAAACTTGAGTTGTTTCCAATTTTTTTTTCTCACTTTTATAAATGAAGCTGCTGCAAATGTTGATGTACCACTCTATATAGAGGCATACAAGGGGGCTTCAAAACGTTCATGGAAAAATTCCAGTATCTTTTTTTTTTAAACTTCTTCTTGTGAATTGAGTGAAGGTTTCCAGAGAAGACCATCAGCTTTCCATTCAACAAATCATATTCTTTGTTTGATCTCAATGGTTGCAATCCTTTCCATGCAACAATAATTATCCCGCTTTCTCCCTGTGGTTCCTATTTCCATTCTACCCTCCTTTCCATCCTTCTCAACTTTGCCCTTAGGTAATTGTTGCCCCTTGGATCTTGAATGACTGACCATTCCTTGGTGAGCAGACTTTACTAGTGTTGTTGTCCCCCCGTATACCTATCTACTTGGTTGAAAATTGGACCACCTGGCTGAATTTCATTCCAGACCTGAAGGGTAGTCAAGGTTCCTCAAATCTCTTTCTGATCAGTAAGCCCTTTTAAAAATAATAATAATAATTTTGAGTTTTGTTCTATGCTTTCTGCCAACTGTATATCTAGGACCTTCCAGTGTGATCCCTTGCCAAGCAGCTGGTAGTGGTAGCTGGAGACCATCTAGCTCTTCTGATCTTAGAGTCATGGTAACTGATATTCACCAGCTTCATCGGTCTATTGGACTAGTTGATTCGAAACATCTTCAATTTTCAGACTCTTCTTTCTGCTGTACATGGGGATATCAATAGTTGCACCTGAGATGGCTGTTTATGAGCTTTTAAGATCCCAGAGGCTACTCATCAAAGTAGGATGTAGAACGTTGTCTTTATGGATGTTATGTTATGTTAGGCCAATTGACCATGGTGTCCCCTGAGACTATGGTTCTGCACATCCAGGCCTATAAACTGATTGACTTACGATGTCTGTTAATATCTAAGAAGTTTTCATCACTTTGTCTGATGTATACTCTACCACATTCATAGGTGTGTTTGCAACAAAGGGAAATA
>NW_006408688.1:6443058-6445124 GCF_000296735.1 Chrysochloris asiatica | reverse complement strand
TTGGTTTGAACCACAACATCGGCTGTTCAAGCTCATCAGCTGCTCATTTGAAACCCTATACAGGGTCACTATGAATTGGAACTGACTCGATGACATTTAGCAATAACAATTTCATTCAGCATAATGTCCTCCAGGTTTATCCGTATTGAGATATTTTGCAGATTCATTGTTTCAGTGTTTTTTTTTTTTTTTAAGATTTTATTGTATATTGAGTGAGTGAAAGCTTACAGGACAGGTCACTATTTTTACAACGGATCATTGTAATGATTACAATCCCCTCCATACACCCTTTTTTTGGTGTACACATACCGCATTGTAAATATATATTTGTTTAAATGTCCAAAGGGCACATTTTACAAACCAGCCTCCTGTCCACAGGCACACTGCTTTTCTCAGTCCATGGGCCTGTAGTCCACTGCTGCTCTGTCTCGATGCCATCGCCTCCACCACCTTCTCTGTTGTCATGGCTTTTCTGGTCAGGATCCCTTGGTCCTCTCATGTTCTTCCCTCTTGATGGTCCTCGGGTACAGATTCATTGTTATTCTTCAACACTGCATAGTATGTAAGTTTGTTTATCCATTCTTCCATTGATGCATATTTAGACCGTCTCCATCATTTTGCTGTTGTGAATATTGCTGTGATGAACATCAGTGTGCATCTATCTACTTGTTATGACTCTTATTCTTGGGGAAATATACCAAGTAGAGGAGTCCTGGTGCGGTGCCGTAGGATAAGCATGGACCTCAAAGTTGGTTTGAACTCCAGGGTTGTTATTGTTGTTATTGTTGTTAACTGCCATTGATTTGATTCTGACCCTTAGTGACCCTGTATAGGGTTTCTGAGGAGCAGCTGGTGAACTTGAACTTCTGACCTTGCAGTTCAAATGGCTTTGCAGCCTGGCACATTAACCCACAGTGCCACACCAGGTGGCTCAAATTCACCAGCTACTCCTTGGAAACACCATACAGGGTCACTATGAGTCAGAATTGACTTGATGTCTCTTAGCAACAACAACAACCAAGTAGAGGGGTTGCTGGGTCATGCGATATTTCTATTTACAATTTTTTGAGGAAGCATCATATAATTTCCCACAGTAGTTGCCCCATTTTGCAGTGTCACCAGCAATGTAGGAGCATCCCAGTCTTTCTACACCCTCACTAGAATTTGTTTTCTTTTTTTAAACATTGCTATTAATGCTGAGGTAAGATGATGTCTCATTGTTCTGATTTGCTTTCCTCTAATGGATCATGATTGTGAACATTTCTTCATATATTTGTTGGTTGCCTGAATGTCTTCTTTGGTGAAGTATCTGTTCATATCCCATGCCTATTTTTCAAATGGGTTGTTTGAGCCAGTTAAAAAAAAATTTGCCATGTATTAGAAGTATATTTATGCCATGTATTAGAACCTCTAAGTCTGTCCCTATTTTTTCATCAATCATCTTTATTTAGGTCTTTAATCTACATTGAGTTTGTTTTTGTAGATGGTGTCAGACATAGGTCTTGTTTCCTTTTTCTGCAAATGGATTTCCAGTTTTGCCAGCACATTTTGCTTATGGGAGTACCTCTTCCCCATTTAAAGTGTTTTAGTCCTTTGTAAAAGATCGACTGACCATATGTGGATGGATTTATTTCTGGGTTCTTAATTCTATTCCATTGATCTATATACCTTTTGTTGTACCACTATTAAACTGTTTTGACCACTGTGCTTGTGTAGTAGATTTTGTGGTCACAAAATGAGAGACCTACAACTTTGTTCTCTTCTTAAGTAGTGCTTTGCTTACCTGAGGTCTCTTTCCTTTCCATATAACATTAGTGATCAGTTTTTTCTACTCTTTAAAGAATGACATTAGAATCTAAATTGGGATTGCTTTATATCTCTAGATTATTTTGGGTAATATGGACATTTTCACAATGTTAAGTCTCCCTAAGCCTTATGTTAACTCATGAGCTTGGTATATTCTTCTTTTTTTTTTTTTTTTTAATTCTCTTGTTTTCTTGTAGTATTGTTTTGTAGTTTTCTTTGTATAGGTCTATTGTTTATCTAAGGAGCTCTGATAGTGTAGT
>NW_006408688.1:6436554-6442473 GCF_000296735.1 Chrysochloris asiatica | reverse complement strand
ACCAACTGCCCTCAAAGCCGTCCACAAAAGTTTAAGATACTATGCCATTTCTGATTGGCCTACACAGATCATCTGTCTCCTCCTCTCAAGCTCCCAAAGCATCTGATCAGCTTCTTCTCTTTTCTAAGTTAGGGCTAGTTCAAGGCTGGCCAGGGTTGACTCTGTAGGTTTGGAGCAGGGCTCATCTGAATCTAGGTGCTGGGGTTGGTGTGGATAGCTTTCTCCTCTTTTAATTGGATTCACAACTGCAGTGCTCACCTCTGAGCAGCTCTGACTTCTGGGAGATCCGGAGCTTCTCTGGGGATGTATGTGGGTGGGGCTGGTCACACCCCTGGTCACCAGAGGAGTATGGGAAACAAAGAAAAACTGCATCTTATTTCTGTAATTCATTGGTATGTTTTTGCTATGCTAATATACTGTCTTGTCTCTGAAGCTACCCACAAAAGCTTAAGATGTGGCACAGGTCACTCACTAGTCTGTTTCCTTTTTTTTGTCAAGTCTGTTCAACTTTTTCTCCTAGTAAGCATTCAGTCGAACTCTCTATCCCTTCATTGGAAGCTCAGGGTTCTAGAACTGTCATCTGCATCTGTTTCATTGGGTGTTCCCTATCTTTGTTAGAGGGTCTGTATAGGCTTACTGCCTGGTCTGCCGTCTTATTGCCATCCCTCTCCAATATCATTTAATTCCATTTTTCTATAACTTTTTGAACTTTTCATTTGAAATTGGGTAAATACCTACAAGAGAAATGGCTGAAGTACATGAAATGGTTGTTGTTGATAAATGCTGTCGAGTTGGTGCCTACTCATAGCAACCCTGTAGAGGGTTTCTGAAAAGAGGTTGGTGGGTTTGAACTGTAGGCCTTGTGGTTCAAACTGATCTTGTGGTCCAGTGCTTATTCTACAGTGCCACACCAGGACTATACATTAAACAAGAGACCCTGGTAGTACAGTGGTTAAGCACTCAGCTGATAAGCAAAAGGTCAGTGTTTCAAATCTACCAACCCACTGAGAGGGAGAAAAATGTGGGAATTTGCTTTGATAAAGATTTATAGCCCCAGAAACCCTAGGGGTCAGCTCTATACTGTCTAATATGGTCACTCTGAGTCAGAATTGTGAATTTGGGTTGGGTGGTATATTAAACTTTTTAACTTTGAAAACTTTTTCATAAACTGTCCACCTGTTTTAGAAATTTGTCATGCCATTTTACATTTTTATGAGCAGTGTATGAGAATACCGGTTCTCTCACACCCTTGCCAACATCTGGTGCTGTCAGTCGTTTTAATAGTAACCATTTTCATAAATGTGTTGTGGAATTTCATTGTGGTTTTAACTTGCATTTACATAATGACTGATAGGACTCTGGATATACGTTGTAGAATTAGCACTAGACTGCAAACCACAAGGTCAGCATTTCAAGCCTACCACTTGCTCCTAGAAAACCTTATACAGGGTCACTATGAGTTGGAACTGACCTGACAGCACTTAACAGCAATAACTAATGATATCAAAAGTCTTTTCATGTGCTTCTTTGCCATTCATGTATCTTCAATGGTGAAATATCTTTTAAAGTATTTTGTTTCTCACTTTTTATTGGGTTGTTTGTTTTCTTATTATTGAATTTTTCGAATTCTTCATGCATTTTTATGTCCTTTACCAAATATATGATTTGTAATTATTTTCTTTCAGTTTGTAGCTTGTATTCTCATTCTGTTAATGGTGTCTTTTGGAAAAATGTTTTAAATTTTGATGAAGTCTAATTTCTGAACATGCTTTTGTGGGGTGTGCATTTAGTGTGGTATCTGAACAAGCTTGGCTTATTACATGGTCACAAGGAGCCCTGGTAACTAGTGGATTATGAGCTAGGCTGCAAATGGCAGCTGTCCAAATCTACCAGTCACTCTGCATGACAAAAGATGATGCTTTCTGCTTCCATAAAGATTTGCAGCCTCGGAAACCACTTATTTGGTTTGTGTCCTTGTTGAAGACCAGTTGTCCATACATAGAAATGTTTATGTCTGAACTTTTCTTCCAATGACCATGTGTCTATGTTTATACTAATATCATATTGTTTAGACAACTTCAAAATAAACCTTGAAACCAGGCAGTGTTAGTCCTCCAACTTTCTTCTTATTTCAAAGTTGTTTTGGTTAGTCTAGGTCCTTTGCATTTCCATATGAATTTAAAAATGTATTTCAGTATCTACAAAAAAAGCCAATTAGTATCTTGTGATTATATTGAATTTCTTATCTGTTTTGGGAAGAATTAACATATTCAAAATATTCATGCTTTTGACACATGAACATGACACATCTCTTAATTTGTTTGGTTCTCCTTTAAGGCCTCTCAAAAATATTGTTCAGATTTCAATGTATAGGTATTTTACAGCATTTATCAGACTTATCTCAGAGCAGATTTTAATTTTTTCATTACACATGGTATTGTGGTTTTACAATTTTCCATTTCTGGTGGTTTATTGCTGGTGAATAAAAATACAGTTGAATTTGTATCCTGCAGCCTTGGTGAGATCACCCATTTGTTCTAGTAGTGTTTTTGTTGTTGATGTTGTTAAGTGCCTTCGAGTCAGTTCTGACCCATAGCGACCCTGTACAGGGTTTCCAAGGGTGTAAATCTTTACGAGAGTAGAAAGCCTCATCTTTCTCCCGCAGAGGGGCTGGTAGTTTCAAATTTTCTACACACGTGGCCATATATCCTTTAAATATGTTTTTGCTACGTTCATTCTATCATGATGTCTCTTATTTCTTACTCTTTTCTTATGGATTTGCTGGAGCTTCCTATACAATTTTGATTGAAGTAGTGACGACAGTCTTGTTTTGTTCCTGTCTTAAGGGGAAAACATTCATTTTTTTCACAACTGTGTATGACGTTAGCTATAAGTTTTTTGAAGATGCCTTTCGTCTAGTTAAAGAAATTTACTTCTTTCTTAGCTTGACAAGATTTTTTTCTCAGTAATAGATGTTGAATCCTGTCAATTGCTTTTTTAGCAGCTATTGAGATGATCATATGCTTTCTGTTTTTCAGCATGTTAATAAGGTGAATTATGTTGATTAAGGTTTTTAATAAATCTTACTCAGTCATGATATGTTATTCTTTTTATATATCGTTGGATTGGATTTGATAAACTTTTGTTAACAACATGAGGGATATTGGTCTGTGGTTTTCTTTGAGTTTGATGTCCTGGGAATATGGATCTCATATAATGAGCTGGGAAGTATTCCTTGTTGGAAGAATTTCTATAAACTTGGTATTATTTCTTCCTTAAATATTTGGTAGAATTCATCAGTGAAGCTTTCTGAACCTGCAATTTTCTTTTTGGAAAGTTTTAAATTAAAAATTAAGTTTCTTTAGTACATATGTTGTTGTTGTTAAGTGCTATCAAGTCAGTTCTGACCCATAGCGACCCTGTATACCGTTTCCGAGGAGCAGCTGGTGAGCTTGAACTGCCAACCTTGCAGTTCCAACTGCAAGATCAGTAGTTCAAGCTCATCAGATGTTCCTTGGAAACCCTATGCAGGGTCACTGTGAATTGGAACTAACTCAACAGCACTTAACAACAACATAGTTCTCCCTAAGGTTTTGCAGTCTGGTGCATTAACCCACAGCACCACACCAGGACATATAGAGTTAAACAAATTATCTCTTTTTTTAAATGAGTTTTGCTAGTTTGTATTGGTGTGTGTTGGTTTTATATTAAGGAACCTGTGCATTTAATTTAAATTGTTAAAAATTTTGGCATAAAGTTCTTCATAATGTTCTTTTGGAATCTATAGAAGTTTATTTAGGCTACCTCTTTTATTTCTGAAGAGAGATTGAAAGTTGAAGGAATTCCTACCTGATCCCTCTGTTTTCTTGGTGAAGACAGATGTCAGGTATCTTCTATGAGTAAAGGGATGGATAACTTGAGTGTGGTAGAGATTTGAAGCAGGATTTGTGGCGAAAGACAGCAAGGGAGAACTATGGTAGTGGTGGTTATGTACCGAGGAGTTGGTTCCAACTCATAACAACCCTGTACAGGGTTTCCGAGGCTGTAAATCTTAATGGAAGCAGAAAGCCTCATCTTTCTCTTGTGGAACAGCTGGTAGTTT
Organism: Chrysochloris asiatica; assembly: GCF_000296735.1. Taxonomy (NCBI): domain Eukaryota; kingdom Metazoa; phylum Chordata; class Mammalia; order Afrosoricida; family Chrysochloridae; genus Chrysochloris; species Chrysochloris asiatica. The sequence continues at coordinate 6,438,371 of NW_006408688.1, read as the reverse complement.
TGAACTGCTGACCTTGAGATTAAAAGCCCAATTTGCGATCACTATGCTACCAGAGCTCCTTATGTTGTTGTTAAGTGCCACTGAGTCGGTTCTGACCCATAGTGACTCTGCATAGGGTTTCTAAGGAGCAGCTGATGAGCTTGAAATGCTGACCTTGCAATTCAAATGACTTTGCAGTCTGGCACATTAACCAACAGCACCACACCAGGAGTCCAGGGAGAACTATAGATAAAGAAAACTCACTGAGATAAAGTAGCTAGTTGTGTAAATCCTGAAGATCAGAAGCATGTTGTATAAATTTTCTGTATTTGACCTGGCTATCTGAGGGCAGAATCAGAGAGATGACAGATGTAGAAATAATACAAGTTCAGGACATTTGTGGACATATTTGAAGGCAGCATAACAGAATCAGGATATCGACTTATTGGTAAGAGAATGATTGAGGAGATGATACAGACTGAGAGGGGAACGGAAGTGAATATAGGAAGGAACTGATGAATTGGGGAAAATGTGGCAGTGGGTTAAGAGATTAAAATGTTTATGATGTTGTAAAACAAGTTTAGAGGAACTGAGACAGAGAGGGAACAGGAAGTTTAAGAAGGTTGTATGGTCAGATTGTGGGATATTGTAGATTAAGTTTTCATTAGTGAACTAATTCTGAGGTATGACAAGTTTTTGGGTGTGATCATGCATGCAGGGGACAGAATGGAAGATTATTAGAGTTATGAAGTGAAGAAACTGTGGCATAAACATTGTGTGATACATGCATATGGACTCGGGAATCACTCAGGATGATGATAAGATCAGGGACAGAGAGGAGAATATGACTCAGATGCCATCTAACATTTGGGAATAAATGTTAAGGAATTGGTTGATGAGAATAAAAAAGTAGCATTTAGGATTGCATACTAAAAGGTATAAGCCTGCAGAGTGCTAATTAATTAATTAAGGGAACAAAGTATTGGAAAGGGCATTGGAGAGCGACAGAATGCTGAACCAACTGCAAGTCAAAGTTGCCCCTAACAAGTCTTGAAGAAGAGTACTCAAGAAGTCCAAGTTTCAACTCAGCAAAGAAGTGGTAGGAAATACCCTTCTGTTTGTTGAAAATGTACAAAACTTTGGTAATGAATGGGGTTCTAGAGAATACAGCAGAAAGATTTCCCTTGATCCAAATATTAGTTTGATGTGAAGGCTTAAGGACAGGATGGTTGACAGGAAGAATCTTTGGGACACAATTGAAGTTAACAGGTATATGAATCCTGGTAGAGTATAAGGGGTTTACTCCTTTCTTCTTTAAAGCATATATACTCCATTGTTTCTTCAATGGTGAGGCTTTATGCTCTGAATTGGGTTCATGCTGTTTTTCCAAAAGATTAAAGATATCAAATTGCACCTTTGTAACTAGCATCTATTTTGATGAGTGAGAAAATAACAAGATGTAGTAGCCATCCCAGGGCAGCTGTTTACTTAGAAACAGAGTCTTGGGCCCATTAATTAGCTTCTCTGTGCCTCAGTCTCCTCTTCAATAAGATACAGTTAATAATGTATGCCTTACCCTGTAGGATTGTTGTGATCTCTAGAATTCTATCTAGAATGTGGGTGAAGTTCAGAGTTTGTTATATTGTGAATTTTTCATAAATGATTGCCTTTAGTTTTATTCGAAGAGTCTTGCTAAGATCATGCTAGGATCTGACTCAAGTAACTCTCTGACTCTTCACAACAATTTGGCAAGATGTCTATTAATGGTGACACTTGCCACATGAGGGAGGAAGTTGGGGTTCCTTGTGATTCCGTAGAGCATATCTGTGCGCATGCAT
>NW_006408688.1:6428587-6436454 GCF_000296735.1 Chrysochloris asiatica | reverse complement strand
AAAGCAAAACCAACAAAGTGTATTGTCCACCTTTGCTCCGAGGTTCCCACAGCATTTTTTCATGGTGTGTTTGCTCCCCCGCTTGGTTTTGCTGTTTGGTCTCACCCAAGTTGTTGGCTCTGGCCGCTGAGCCCAGCAGATTTAAAAGTACATGGTTTCTTACTTTTGTTATAAATTCCACTAGCTATAAGCCTTCAAACTTTTAAATATTCCTACCTATGTGGTTCTGAGTTTTGAAGCTCTGCCCGGAATCTGCTTTGCCTGGTATTCTGTGGTATTGCTGATGGCGAACCTCACTGCACCTCCACCCTAGCCAACATGAAGCCCCACCTCTGAGACAGACATCTGAAAGTCAATTTCTACACTAAGAGAATTACACCCAGAGCAGTGGGTGGATTATTCATAAAGAGCTCAGTAATTAGGCTCAAATTAGATAATCAAAGCTAAACTGAGAGAAGTTACTGTTGATTTGATAGATCAAGAGGGAAGAGTAAGAGCTCTGAAAATCAGAAATACCGTACAGTCACAATGTTCACGATCCAAGTGTATCAGAATTCATTGAATTAGCAGTGAACAGAGGTTTCCTACTGAGTTCCTTAATCATAACACCAGGGTACTCTATATGAAAATATGACAAGAATGCCAATTCTGACAATTCATAAATCATGTGATTTCATTTTTCAATTTGGTTGGACATTTTAATGCAGACTAGGTTAGGGCTTTTGCTGGATGTGCAAACTACCCCAATCTATTCAATCATTGAATACGGCAAGCTCCATATTGTCCTTGGGGGATTTTTAATAATCTTTCAGTCCTTCAATGCTCCTTCTCATCCAAAGCTTGAAGCATTGCTTTCTAACTTCCTCTTGTTGACAACTCTGAACTAGTTTCCCAAGTTTCAGAGGGGATTTTGGAGTTCTATCTCTTTGTGGTATAAGTGAGGAAATTGGATTTCAGGAGGTTAATGACTTTCTGATGAATACCACTGAAAGGTTTATCTGGAAGAAAAGGTTAAAACTAGAAAGATTAAACCTGAAGGCCGGATCTTGGTGAGGCCAATCTATACCATGGGATTGGACAAACTTTGGAAACAGAAGGATTAGTGGTCATATCCAAACCTTAAGCAAATTTTGGGTGTTAGGGAAAGGGAGAATTACTTAACCTTCATGAGTTTCCTTGCAGCCTCTGCAAAATGTTTAAATGATATCTACCTGTAGTCCTAAGGAACTCTGGTAGCATACTGGTTATGAATCGGGCTGCTAACCTCAAGGTCAGCAGTTCAAAACTACTAGCTGTTTTGCGGGAGAAAGATGAGGCATTCTGCTCCTGTAAAGATTTACAGCCTTGGAAACGCTGTACAGAGTTGCTATGAGTCGGAACTGACTCCATGGCACACCACCACCATACCTGTAGTCCTGATGTGACATTGCAGGATATTGTGCTAAACCACAAGGTCACTTTGAAATGCAAGTTTGGTGATTCAAACTGAGTCAATGGTACTGAACAACAACAACAACCTCAGAATAGTTGGAGAATTGAGTGAAGTCATGTATATAAAGTACTGAGCAGTGCCTAACACACAGGTTGTGATAATTGTGACAACTCATTGCCATCAAGTTGATTGTAACTCAAAGGGGCACTATATGTAGGGTCTCTGAGGCTGTAAATTCTTTACAGTAGCAGAAAACCTTACCCTTCTCCCACGGAGTATAAGTACACATCTTACAGCACCACTAGGGTCTTTGATAGTTATGATAGCTTTTACCATTCTGCCTTTGGATCCGATATCACTGAATTTACAATAAAAGAGGGCATTTCCTCCATTTTATTCATATTTCCAGGTGAACTGACTGCTTTTCATTATGCTAACAGTTATGGGTTGAATTGTGTCATTTAAAAAGGTTAAGTTGAAGTCCCAACCCCTGGTACCTGGGGATACGATCTTTTGTGGAAATAGGTTTTCTGTAGATGTAGTTAGTTAACATTAGGTGATACTGGAATGAGGATTGTTCCTAATCCAATATGACTGATGTCCTTATAAGAAGAGGAGAGGCTGACTATGTAAAGATGGTGACACACTGGAGTCATGCCAATACAAGCCAAAGAATCCCTGGGACTACCAGAAACCAGAGAGACAGGGAGGAGCTTCCTATGGAGCCTCTGGAAAGAACCTAGCTCTGTTGACACCCTGAATTTCGACTTCTAGTCTTCAAAATTGTGAGAAATTGTTCCAGAAAATAAATCACCCAGTTTGCAACAGTTAGTTATAGTAGTTCTAGGAATATACTAACCCAGTCAGCCTAACCCAGCTTCAAAACCAATTTGGGTTGTAGTTATAAGCAACCCCTTATCCTTATAGGCTCACATCGGTATAGAATTATAAACCTTGGAGAGCTCCTTGCTCACCCCTTCATGTTTGTCCCCCCTTACTTCTTCCTTCAGTTTGCCCCTGACCATGCCTACTCAATGCTATGGCATGCAGCCAGGCTTTCATGCTCCAGAGGTTTGTATGCCTAGCTGTATATCTTGGTCCTCTCTGAGCATTCCTAGTCCCATTGGTATTCCAGTCCATCTCTCACTCCAGCATCTTTGACAGGAGACATAACACTTACTGAGGCTGAGCTAGTTCTTTCTTTCAGAATCAGTGGAGTCCTACTGGAATGGTAGCTGATCATCTGTGTCAATCCTGTTGTTGTTGTTAAGTGCCATTGAATTGGTTCTGACTCATAGTGACTCTGTATAGGTTTTCCAAGGAGTGGCTGGTGAGTTTGAATGACCAACCTTATGGTTCAAACTGACCATGCAGTTCAGTGCTTTATCCTACAGCTCCATACTAGGACTCCATACTAGCAGTCCAAAATGTACCCGTAGGTGCCCACAGTCTCTTGGCATCTCTCCCAGGACCCACTGAAATTAGATTCCTGGACACCCAGAGTAAGTTTTACATAAGATTGTGAATAACAAAATAGGGTGATTTTAAACCTTCTACCGAGATCCTGTCCACCACCACCACCGGGGTACTGGTGTGGCATTGTGGGATAAAGCAACCTAAAGATTTAGTGGTTCAAATCTGCCAGCCACTCCTCAGAAACCCCATACAGGGTACTATGAATGGAGGCCAACTTGATGGTACTTAACAAAAACCTGGGTCATCTGGGCATCTTAGTTGTTTTTTTTTCTTCTCATGATCTAGGGCTTGATGCCCAGTGGGAATCTTTTCAAATACCCTCAGATGATCTGTCTTGTATTTGCTTCCTATTGGTCCTGTCTTCCTTAGCATGAAGTGTGGTATTTTACCTCTTTTCCAGCAGCTGACTTTAGAGAGCTGTAACAACCTTGTTTGGTGATTACTCACTGAATCCCTCCCTAAATGAATCACCCCTTGGTCTTTTAAGTGACTTGAATTTGGAAAAATTATATGCATCTGTGTCCTTTCCACTCTTTTGGACTTGTCTTAGATTGTCAGCTATTGAAATAAAAATTATTTTTATATTAACTTTGAACTTGGACAAAAGTTTCAGTATGTTTCAAGGAACCAATACATAGGGCTTTCATGATTGTTGCTTAATGCATATATGTCTTAGCTATCTAGTGTTGTAATAACAGAAACACCACAGATAGATGGCTTTGGTAAACAGAAATGTATTCCCTCACTGTTTGAGAGCCTAAACATCCAAATTCAGAGCGCCAGCTCTGGGGAAATGTCCGTGTCTTCTTCCAGCATCTGTAGGCCCAGCATTCCCAGGAGATCTCCATGTGTCTTGCCATCAATCTGCCTCTGAATCTTGGAGCTTCACAGTGCAGGGACCCCAGGTCCAGAAGATGTACTACATTCCTTGGTCTTCTTTCTTGGGGGTAGTAGATCCCTCTTTCTCTTTTGGAAAAAATATAATAAAATCTTTTTATATCTCAAAAGAGAATGGTTCAAGATACAACTTAATTCTTTAGATTGACCTTATTAACATCATAGTGATAACATAGAAGTGAAGATTCACAACACATTGGCTAATTGCATGAGATCAAGGATGATCACATCAAATCAGATCAGATTGTGGTGTTGATTGTATTCTATTTGATTTTATCATGGAGGTGATAACTACATCTTAACTGCTAAACCACTGAGAAACCTGGCCTAGCCAAGTTGACACAAAACTTTAAATATCAAAACATGCATTCTAGCTATCTATAGGTGCTGTAACAGAAATACCATAAATGACTGCTAGCTGCTATAACCAACATACCACAGATGGCTGGCATTAACCAATAGAAATTTGTTCTCACACAATTTGGTGGTGGTTGTGAATCATCTATAGTAACCAACTCATAGTAACCTGGTATAAGGTTTCTGAGGCTGTAAACTTTTGCAGGAGCAAAAAGCCTCATCTTTCTCCTATAAACAACTGGTAGAATCTAACTGTTTAACTTGTAATTAATAGCCCAGTTCATAATCCACTATGCTACCAGGCTCCTCTCATAAATTAGGAGGTTAAAAGTTCAAATTTTGGGTGTCAGCTCTAGAGGAAGGTGTCAGCTCTGTCGGCTCTGGGATAAATTCTTTTCTCCTTTCAATATCTGTGGGCTCAGTGTTCCCTCCCTGGAAGCCTCCATGTGTCTTAAGATCAATTTTCCCTTGGGTGTAGAAGTTTCTCAGCACAGGGACACCAGTTCCAAAGAAACATGCTCAGCTCCTGTCTCTGTTTTCTTGCTGGCAATGAAGTCTCTCTCTCTCTCTCTCTCTCTTTATTTCTTGCAAGATAAAAGGGAATGCATTCTTCTTTCCAGGGAAACTCATTTTACATTGTATCCGAACTGTGATCTGAGTTAAGGGTGTTACATCCTACACTAATCTACTTACAACTGATTATTTGATCGTCATGGGGTATGATCATTACATACTGTCCAATCACTTAGAATCATGTCTCAGTCAAGTTGTCACATATTTTTTAGGGACACAAATTAGTCATGACAATATGCAAGGCATCAAATCAATAGGCAACCTCCTTATTTTTCTTGTATACAAAATTGTACATTTGTAAAGTTTAACTCTTTTCTTCATTCAAAATGTCAATAGTTTCAATGAGTGTCATATTGTTATTAGGTGTCACTGAGCCTAATCATTTCTGATTCATAGTGACCCAGTGTATAACAGAATGAAATGCTGTCTGGTCCCATGTCATCCTCACAATCATTGCTATGTTTGAGCCTAGGATTGTGGTCACTGTAGCACTCCAGCTTGTTGAGTCTTGCTCTTTCTTTGCTGACACTCTAACAACTCTGATGCTTTCCTTTAGGAAATGGTCCCCTTGATAACATGTCTTGGCGTTGTCTTTTCTAAGGAGCGTTCTGACTGTACTTCCTTCAAGACAGATTTGTTCATTCTTTAGAAACTCCATGGTATATTTAATACTCATCACCAAAATTCATAATTCAAAGGGATCAATTCTTATTTGGTCTTCCAAATTCATTGTCCAGCTTTTGCATGCATATAAGGTGAATGAAAATACTAAGACTTGGATCGGGCACACCTTAGTTCTCAGTGGTATCTTTGTCAATAATTTAAAGCGATCTTTTACAGAAGATTTGCCCAAAGCAATATGCATTTGATTTCTTCACTTCTGCTTTTCATGTGTATTGGTTATGGATCAAGTAAAGTGAAATCTTTGATAACTTCCACATTCCTACATTTATCATGATGTTGCATATTGGTTCAGTTGTGAGAATTTTTATTTTCTTGATGTTGAGGTGTAATCCAAAATGAATGCTATAGTCTTTGCTCTTCATCAGTAAGTTCTTCAAGTTTTCTTTGCTTTCAGCAAGGAAGGTTGTGTCATCTGCAGATTGCAGGTTGTTAATGAATCTTCCTCCAATCCTGATTCTATGTTCTTCTTCATATGTCTAACTTATCAGATTATTTGCTCAGCATATAGATTGACTAAGTATTGTGAAAGAATACAACCCTGATGAGCATCTTTGCTAATTTTCAGCCATGTAGTATTCTCTTGTTCTGTTTGAACGACTGACTCTTGCTTTATGTTCAGGTTCTGTATGAGCACAATGTCCATTCTTTGTAATGGTCCATAATTCGTGTGAACCCCACCATTGAATGCTTTTGCATAATCAATAGAACAATGATATTTCTGGTATTCATTACTTTCAGACAAGATGCAACAGCAATGATATTCTACATTTTACATTCTCTTATGAATGCAACTGTTTTGAATTATTTTCTGACAATTTTACTGCATGTGATAATGATTATTGTTGTTAGGTGCCATCCAGTCAGTCCTGACTCATAGCAACCCTATGCACAACAGAATGAAACACTGCTTGATCCTGTGCCATCTTCACAATTGTTGTTATGTTTGAGTCCATTGCTATTTCCATGGTGCCAATCCATTTCATTGGGTTCCTTTCTCTTTTTCACTGACCCTCTACTTTTCCTAGCATGATTTCCTTCTCCAGAGACTGGTTCCTCCTGATAATATGTCTGAAGTATGAGAGACAAAGTCTCTCCATCCTTGACTTCAACACAAACCTGTTTGTTCTTCTGGCAGAACGCAGGGACACTGAATGGTTTAGAATCAGCAAAGGTGTGTGCTAGGGCTGTATTTTTTCACTATACTTATTCAATTTGCTGAGCAAATAATTTGAAAACTGGATTATATAAAGAAAAACATACCATCAGATTTGGAAGAAGACTTATTAACAACCTGCAATATGCAGATGATGTAACCTGGCTTGTTGGAAGTGAAGAAGACTTAAAATGTTTACTGATGAAGATTAAAGACCACAGCTTTTGATGTGGGTTGTGCCTAATGTAAACAAAAATCCTGGCCACTGGATCAATAAATTACATCAAGATAAATGGAGTAAAGGTTGAAGTTGTGAAAGACTTTGTTTTGCTTAGATACGTAATCCACACTCATAGAAGCAGCAGTCAAGAAATCAAACGATGTATTGCATAATAAGTCATATGATTGTCAGATTCAAAATGATCAATACCAGTCCATTTCCACTTACTAATGTCTAGGATGGAGTCCTGGTGTGGGACTGCAGGATAATGCACTAGATTGTAAGATCGGTTTGAACAGTAAGGTCAGCAGTTCAAACTCACCAGTTGCTCCTCGGAAACGCTATGCAGGGTCACTATGAGTCGGAATTGACTCAATGGTACTTAACAACAACAACAATACCTAGGATGGACTTGGGTGTGGTGCTGTAGGGTCAGCACTGGACTACAAACCACAGGGTCAGCAGTTCAAACCCACCACCTGCTCCTTGGAACCCCTATACAGGGTCTCTGTGAATTGGAACCTACTCTACGGCACTTAACAACAACAATGCCTAGGATATTGATCTTTATGTATTTCATCTTATTTTTGACAACTTCCAATTACCTATATTCATACTTTCTACATTCTGTGCTCCAATTATTAATGGATGATTGCAACTTTTTCTACTCATTTTGATTTGGGTGCCATCAGCAAATGAACATCCTGAAAACTTTATTCCATTCGTGTCATCAACACTCAACTCAACTTTGAGGAGGCAACTTTTTCTCAGTTGTAATTTGAGTGCCTTCCACCATGAGGGGCTTATCTTTTGGTACTTTATCTCATGATCTTTTGGTGCTATACATAGTATTTTCATTTTCTGGCATTATATCTGACAACCATCTCCTCCTGTTCATAATGTTTTCAGTGGCTAAACATTCAGAAGTAGTACTCTCCCCTTCTTAGTCTGGAAACTCTACTGGAACATGTACACCATGGATGACCCTTTGTTGTTGTTGTTGTCAGGTGCCATCGAGTCAGAACCGACTCATAGCGACCCCATGCACAGCAAAACGAAACAATGTCCGATCCTG
>NW_006408688.1:6403297-6405621 GCF_000296735.1 Chrysochloris asiatica | reverse complement strand
TTAAAATACCCATTGCATAGCTTCCAGCATTTTAGCACCATGCAAGCCATCACAGTACAACAAACTGACAGATGAGTGGTAAACTCACCGACTAGTCCCCTTTTAAATCATAGGAAATTTGGTTTTCTTCTAATGCTGTATCTATGTAAAGGATTAAAGATGAGTTATGATTATAAATTGGATTATAGACCATTTTAATATTTTGGTATCAATTACTTAATTGATAAAATATCTATTAATAGAATGTGGTAGTCCTGGGTAGTGTTTTGTTGTCAAGTTGGTTCCAACTCAAAGAGAGCCTGTATTTTACTGAAGTAAATCTTAACAGAAGCAGAAATCTGGCAGATTCCAACTGCTGATCCTGCTGTTAGCAGTCCAACATGTATCCACTATGCTACCATGGCTTCTTACTATTATTAACTGAATACTGCATACTTACAATTGTTCTAGACAAACAGATATCATTTTTTTCCTTGTAAACCATTTGAGAATTTGTTTTAGACATCATAACCCTTAACTCCTAAATAGACCTCAAACCCTTTTAATTCCTTATGGACTTATAGTATAATAATCAAAATTTGGAGATTTAACACTGATATAATGCTATTAATGAGCCCTGATAGAGTAGTGGGCTATATGTTGGGCTGTTAACTACAAGGTCATAAGTTAGAGTCCACCAGTTGTCGGAGAGAGAGAGGTGAGAATTTCTGCTCCCGTAAAGATTTATAGCCTTGGAAATCCTAGATAGGGTCTCTATGAAGCAGTTGACTTCATGGCACACCACCACCTCCATAATGCTACGTTCAAATATATAGAACATATTCGGATTTTGAAAATTCTTTTGATATTGTCCTTGATAGCAGATTCATGATCTAATCCAGGATCACAGATCACATGTCTTTAATTTGAAACAATTTCTCAGCATTGTCTTTCATGACATTGGCATTTTTGAAGTGTATATGAGTTGTTTGGCAGAATGTCCCTCAAGTTGAGTTTAACTCATATTTTCTCATGACGAAATTCAGATTATGTATTTTTGGCATGTATACCACAAATGTGATTCTGCATCCTTCACATGTGTCTTTCACATTGTGTACCCTCATGTTATGGGAGTGTCTCAGTGTTGATGACATTAATGTTGACCATTTGTACAAGAAGATGACTGCCAGGATCTCCAGGAAAAAGCTTTCATTTCCCTCTCATAATCTGTGAGGGTGGACGGAGCCTTTAAGATATTTCATATCTGGGTGGTGCCGTGATGAAGTACTGAGCTCTTAACTGATAGGTCACCTGTGTGAATCCACCAGCCTCTCTGTTGAAAAGAGATGTGGCAGTCTGCTATTTTAAAGATTAACAGTCTTGGAAACCTTTGAGTAGTTGACATATCATATAGCCCTAAGTCCCTTCTTTCTGGGCCTTAGTTTCCTCACTTTGCCCTTTAGAGCTTCTATTAGTCAGAATCTACTTGACAAAACTACTGGGTAGTCTTCAAACTTTCCCCAGTAGATTTATCATTTATTAATGAATCTTGCCTGAATCAGTTATTACAAAATTTCACAAAAGATTTTCTAACTTATTATTTTTTCTACTTTATTTAGCTGGCATTCTATTATACAAAAATATTTTTTCTTCCTTAGTTTTTTCCCCTTATTTCTTTCTGTGGAATTAATGGTTTGTTATTTTATTAAATAGACTATAATCCAACATGATCAGTTAATTTTGATACTCAAATTGTTCCAGGTTAGGGCAGTTGGAGCCCTTAAAGCTGGTTCGTGAGGCTTTTTGTATATCCCCATTGTTTGGTGAACACTTGTTTCTAGTATAACAAGATATTCCAAATCAATTTATTATATTTCCTTCCCCAGACCTGGAGTCAACTATTCCTCGAGGATTCTTGGTTCCTTTTCATGAGGAATGTTGTTGTTGTTGTTGTTGTTAAGTGCCGTCGAATCGGTTCCGACCCATAGCGACCCTGTACAGGGTTTTCGAGGGTGTAAATCTTTACGGGAGTAGAAAGCTTCATCTTTCTTCTGCGGAGTGACTGGTAGTTTCGAACCGATGACCTTAAGGTTTGCAGCCCGATTCGTAACCACTACGCTACCAGCGCTCCTTTTTCATATCCTATTGTTTTGCAATTGATTGTATGTAACAATAAAATCGTACTAGAAAATCTTTTAAAAGGACCAAGAAATACCCTGATGTATTCACATTTTCTAATGCAAGAAAGGTTTTATGTTTTCATAAAATCACTATTTAGTGTCTGACTGAATAGCCTCAACATTAGATCATCTATACAAAGGGGCTTCAAAAAGTTCATGGAAAAT
>NW_006408688.1:6398290-6402987 GCF_000296735.1 Chrysochloris asiatica | reverse complement strand
AATACATCCAATATCTTTTCATTCCATTTTCCATGAACTTTTTGAAGCCCCTTTGTATAGATGATCTAATGTTGAGGCTATTCAGTCAGACACTAAATAGTGATTTTATGAAAACATAAAACCTTTCTTGCATTAGAAAATGTGAATACATCAGGGTATTTCTTGGTCCTTTTAAAAGATTTTCTAGTACGATTTTATTGTTACATACAATCAATTGCAAAACAATAGGATAAGAGACATAGCCTAGGCTTTATAGGATTGAGCATGTATTGAACATTTGCCAGAAGGATAGATTAACAACAAGATATTAATTCAGGGCCTCAAAATAAGGTACAGCATGTGTGGGCCACCCACTGCTCAGAAAACAGCTTAGAATATGCAAGCAGTCTCACTTTGAACTAGTGACTGACTGTACTGTCTGCATTTAACCAGTCATAAAGCTTGACTGATGCTACAAGCTTATTGTGGTCTTGCAGACCATTTGTGGTTTTGAGCTCACTCCTTGTTTCAAACCTAAACCCAGGAGTGGAATCAGATTTCCCCACGTGGCCCTGAGCTCGGATAGTCCAAGTCCATTGTAGAGCTTAAATCACTTAGCTTTTCTGACTAATTCAGAAGGACGATACAGTGACTATAGAAGGAGCCCTCATCCTACCACTCATGAATTAGATACCTCCTTGGATTAGGAAATGGCATATCATGCAACTCTATGTGCCTTCTTTTTTCTGGGCCTCAGCTTCCCCACTTGTAAGATGTGAAACTGAAGTTAAATTATCTCTTAGTTCTCTTCCAGCTTTTAAATTCTATGAAATCCTCTCTGCCTAAAATCTTTCAAGTGCAAATTAAACTTGAAGATCAAGATAAATTACCAGAGGAGCTGGGTGCATTGCAGAATTGAAGTCTTTAGAGCCCCAGCAGGCCTGCTTTTTTGAGTGTGCTCTCTTTTTACAGCTGTGAAGAGAGGAATCAGCAAACTCACTATAACTTCATATGACTAATGGTAACCATGGCAACTACTAAATATTCCTTCTAGACCTTGCATCTGCACAGCTCACTGAAGCAGAGGAAATAAACGTTACTGCTTTGAAAAATGGTAAAAATAATCTGAACCAACTACAGGCAAGGATGGAAAGGAGAGATCTCACACCCGAAGGTCAAGCCATTTTCTAAGGGCTTTGTTTTAAATCTCAGGAGAGGTTTGATACCAACAAAATGGGTAGGTCACAGAAATGAGGATAAAGTATTTGGTTACTGAAACACTTGACTAATTTTTAATGAAGATTTTGGGGTTCTGACTAACGTTTCCTAGGCTGGTGTGGGAACCCCTATGTTGATATGTTGAAAATGAGCATCAGACCACTAAAAGAGAATTCCTCTGGGGCATGAAGTAATTCTTAACATCAGTTCATTTAAGGGCAGAGTGACTAGAGGATTGGACAAGGTCAGATGGGGTCTGACCCCCTAGGTAGAGAACTGAAGTGGGGAGGTTTGTATACATGAGGATGTTGCGGAGTGGAAGATTTGATAAGGCAGACTGACAATCAGAGATGATGCTCAAGAGAGCAGGAACATGGGTGAGGAAGTTGACCACATAAAGCCTGCAAATTTGTCAAAAGACAATGGACAACAAACAGGTAGATAGCACGTTGGGCAAAACTTGGGGCACGGCAGGAAGTCTGAAACTAGTGGTACAGTTTAGGAGGCTGTGTTAGTTCTCTAGTGCTGCTATAACAAAAATACCACAAATAGGTGGTTTTAACAAACAGAAATTTAGTTCCTCACTTAGGAGTCTAGAAGTCCAAATCCAAGGCACTGGCTCTAGAAGAAGGATTTTCTCCCTGTGGGGTCTAGGTTAAGATCCTTGTCTCTTTTCAGCTTCTGTCCCTTGGTTCCTTGGAGAAATGAGGTAGAAATTCTACTACACTCTACCAGTAAAATTTCAGCTGGAATGCAGAGAATGCCAAAAATAGATTCACTGCTGCTTTATTTCTGCTTGCTTACTCTCCTCTTTTATATCTCAAAGGAGTTTGATCTAAGACTAATACTGCCTCATTAACATTACAAAGTCCAACTCCTAAATAGGAAATCTGGTGTGGTACTGTAGGATAAGCACTGGACTGCTAATCGCAAGATTGGTGGTTCAAACCCACCAGACACTCCTTGGAAACCCTATACAGTGTCACTATGAGTTGGAACCAACTCGACAGCACTTAGCAATGACAACACCTAAATGGGATTATGATCACAGGTAAAGTAGCATTTATAACATATATTTTTTGGGTTCATGATTCAATCTATAATAGAGGTTCATGCAAGGAACCTCTATTATAAGTGAGTTGACTGTGGTGGTTAGGGACTCTGAAGATGTGGTGAGCACATGGCCTATCTAAAGGGGACAGCCTATTGGTGCCATAGTAGATTGCAGATCCAGAATTGCTTGTTCTCATTTTCCAAGAGAGACTAGAAATCTGGATTTTTTTGAGATGTGAAATTTCTTAATTGTTTAATGTTGGCATAGTGTTGTTGTTGATGTTAGGTGTCTTTGAGTTAGTTCTAACTCACAGTGACTCTGTAGAGAGTTTCTGAAACTATCATTGTGCAACCTCCACAATTATGGTTATTATTTTTACTTTTTATTGTGAAGTGAGTGAAGGATTACAGACTAGATCATCAATTTTACAATCAACAAATTATACACTTTGTTTCCTCTCAATGATCGCACTCCCATCTCTGCCAACAACAATTATTTCATTTCCTTCCTGTGGTTCCTATTTCTAGTCACTCACTTTCCAATCCCCTCAATTTTGTCCCTAAGTAGATGCTACCTCTTTGATTTTGAATGACCAATAATTCCATGGTGAGCATCTCTCACCAATGTTGTTGGACCCCCTATAAACTTATCTACTGCTTGGCTGAAAACTGGGCCACAAAGATGAGTTTCACCTGAAGGGTGGTCAATGGTCATAGTCTCAGGCTTTCCAGTCTTCTTCTGACCAGTAAACCCAATCTTTTTAAAAAAATGTTTGAGTTTTGTTCCCCATATTATCCCACTATATCTGGAATATTCTAATGTGACCCCATTCAGAGCAGTAGATAGTGGTATCTGGGCACTGATCTCAGAGTTGTGGAGACTGATGTTCACATGTTCCATGAGTTTGTAGGGCTAATTTTTTCCAAGCATCTTCAATTCTCCTCACTCTTCTTTCTTCCACACATGGAGAGACCAATAGTTGCACCTTAGATAGTTGCTCATGAGCTTTAAAGGTCCCACAGGCTACTCACCAAAGTAGGATATAGAACATTGTCTTTGTGGACTATGTTATGCCAATTTGCCATGGTTTCACCTGAGACGATGGTCCTCAGCCCCCAGACTCAGCAACTCATTGCATTAAGATGTTTGATAATATCTAAGAAATTTTTATCATTTTGTTTGCTATGTCCTCCAAATATGGTTACTTTTTGAGAACAAAAATGTTGTATTGTGGCTAGGTGCCATCAAGTCAGTTCTGACTCATAGTGACCCTATGTACAACAGAATGAAACAGTGCCTGGTCCTGCGTCATTCTTACAATTGCTATGCTTGAGCTCATTGTTGCTACCACTCTGTCAGTCAATTGCATTGGGGGTCTTTCTCTTGTTCACCGACCCTCCAATTTACCAAGCAAGAAGTTCTCTCCCAGGGGCTGATCCCTCCTTATATATCCAAAGTATGAGAGATGAAGTTTATCCATTCTGGCTTCTAAGGAGATTTCTGGCTGTATTTCTTCTGACACAGATTTGTTTGTTCTTTGGCAGTCTATGGAACTTTTAATATTCTTCTCCAACACTGTAACTGAAATGCATCAATTTTTCTGTGGCCTTCCTTATTCATTATCCAACTTTCACAAGCTTATGAAGCTATTGAAAATATCATAGTTTAGGTCAAGTAACTTTAGTTGCTTGACATCTTTGTTCTTGAACACTTTAAAGAGGTCTTGTACAACAACTTGACCAGTGCAAAAGATTTTATTTCTTGACTACTGCTTCCATGAATGTTCAAAGTGGATGAAAGCAAAATGAAGTTTTCAAAACTTCAATCTTTTCTTCATTTATCATGATATTATTTAGTGCTCCAGTTGTAAGGATTTTTTTTTTTTTCTTTATGTTGAGGTGCAAACCATACTGAAGGTTGTGATCTCTGATCTTCATCAGTATTTTAAGCCCTTTTCACTTTCAACAAGCAAGGTTGTATTATCTTCATATCATGGGTTGTTAATGAGTCTTCTTCCAATCTTGATGCCATGTTCTCCATATAATCCAGCTTCTCAGATTATTTGCTCATTATATAGATTGAATAAGTAAGATGGAAAAATACAATCCTGGCAAACACATGTCCTGATTTTAAACCATTCAGTGTTCCTATGTTGTGTTCAAACTACTGCCTCTTGGGCTATGTACAGTTCCTCATAAGCACAATTAAGTGTTCCAGAATACTCAGCCTCTTCAATGTTATTCATAGCTTGTCATGATCCACACAATTGAAAGCCTTTGCATAGCGAATAAAGCAAAGGTAAACATTTTTTTTTTGTTTTTTGGTGGGGGGTATTCTTTTCTTTCAGCAAAGATCCATATGACGGCAACAATGGTATCCCTCCTTCCACATCCTCATCTAAATCTGACTTGACTTCTGGCAGTTTCCTGTCAATGTACGGTTGCAG
>NW_006408688.1:6383393-6398190 GCF_000296735.1 Chrysochloris asiatica | reverse complement strand
TTATTTGCATGTAATATTAGTGATATTGTCCAATGATTTCTGTATTCTGCTGGGTCACCTCTTTTTGGAATGGGCACAAATATGGATCTCTTCCAATCATTTGACCAGGTAGCTGTCTTCCAAATTTCTTGGCATAAATGAGTGAGGGCCTCCAGTGTCACATCAGTTTGGTGAAAGATTTCAATTTGTATCAATTCATGTTTACTTGTTCTTCTCCAAAGCCTTCAGTGCATCTTGGACTTCTTTCAGTACCATTGGCTCTTGATTATATGCTACCACTTGAAATGGTTGATCATTGATCTTTGTGTGTGTGTGTGTGTATATATACAATGAATCTGTGTATTTTTTCTATCTTCTTTTGATGCTCTCTTAATCTTTCAAAATGTTGCCCATAGAATCCTTCTATATTGCAAGTTGAGGCTTGAATATTCTTTGCTTTCAGCCAAGATTCATCTGACATCAGCAATGATAACCCTAGTTCCAAATGATCTTCTGAATATGGCTTGAGATTCTGGCAATTCCCTTTCAATATACTGTTGTAGTTATTTTTGAAATATCTTCAACACAAATTTACTTGCATGTGATATTAATGACATTGTTGATTTGCACATTTCATTGGGTTACCTCTTTACTTTAAGCAAGCAAAGTTATATCATCTCCATGTAGAAGGTTGCTAATGAGTCTTCCTCCAATTCAGAAGCCAACTGCTTCTTTATATAATCCAGTTTCTTAGATTATTTTCTCAGCATACAGATTGAATAAGTATGGTGAAAGAAACCAACTCTGGCACACACCTTTCCTGAATTTAAACCATATTCTGTTTGAATGACTGCCTCTTGGTCTATGTACAGGTTCCTCATGAGCACAAAAAAGTATTCCAGAATATTCATTCTTTGCAGTGTTATCCATAGTTTGTCATAATCCATACAGTCTAAAGCATTTGAATAGTCAATAAAGCACAAGTAAACATTTTTCTGGTATTCTCTGCTTTCAGCCAAGATCCATCTGATGTTAGCAATGATATCCCTCATTCTATATCCTCATTTGTATCCAGCTTGAACCTCTGGTAGGTTCTGTTGGGTCACCTCTCTTTTGAATGGGCACAAATATGGATCTCTTCTAATTAGTTGGCCAGGTAATATGGAAATCAACAAACAATGTCATTAATACCACATGCAAGTAAATCTGCCTTCCAAATTTCTTGGCAGAGATTAGTGAGCATGTCCAGTGCTGTATCAGTTTTTGAAAGATTTAAATTTATATGCTGTCAATTCCTGAAGCCTTGATTTTGCCAATACATTCAGTGCAGCTTGGACTTCTTCCTTTAGTACCATTTGTTCTCAATCATATTCTACTTCTTTAAATGGTTCAATATTGACAGTTCTCTTTGATACAGTGATTCTGTGTATACATGCCATCATTTTTGGGGGATGCTTTCCATATCATTCAATGTTTTGTCCATGGAGTCCTTTGACATTGCAAGTCAAGAGTTGGCTTTTTTCTTCAGTTTTTTCAGCTTGAGGAATGTTGAATGTGTCTCTCATTTTGTTTTTTTAACCCCAGGTCTTTTCACATTTCATTATAATATTTAACTTTGTCTTCCTGAGCTGCCATTTGAAATTTCTTCACCTCTTACATTCACTTTAGCAACTCTACATTGGAGAGCAAGTTTCAGAGTCTCTTCTGACATCCATTTTGGTCTTTTCTTTCTTTCTTGTATTTTAAATGACTTTTTGCTTTCTTCCTGTATGATGTTCTTGATGTCATCCCACAACTCTTCCGATCTTCAGTTATTAGTGCTTAATGCATCAAATCTGTTCTTCAGATGATCTCTAAGTTCAGGTGCGATATGTCCAAAGTCATATTTTGGTCCTTGTGGAGTTGTTTTTATTTTCTCCAGCATCAGCCTGAACTTGCATTTGAGTAATTGAGGGTCTCTTTCACAGTCAGTACCTGGCCTGGTTTTGGCTTTTCCACTATCTCTTCCCACAGATACAATCAATTTGATTTCTGTGTATTCCATCTGATGAGGGTAATGTTTATAATCATCTTCAAAGTTGTTTTAAAAAAGGTATTTGTAATGAATAAGTCATTGGTCTTACAAAATTCTGTCATGTGATCTCTAGCACCATTTCTATCACCAAGGCCATATTTTCATACCACTGACCCTTTCCTCTTTGTTTTCAACCTTTTCATTCACATAACTTGTAATTATCAATACATCTTGATTACATATTTGATGAATTTCATACTGAAGAAATTAATAGATTTCTTAGATTCATAAATTCACAGACTTCTTTAATTTGGTGTGTAAATTTGAAAAGTAATGGTATTAACTGGTCTTCCTTGTAGGCAAACGGACGCTATCCTATCACACACATAGTTGTATTTCAAGACAGATCTTGAAATTTTTTTTGATGATGAATACGACACCATTCCCTTTCCATTTGTCCTGGCATAGTAAGCCACGTGATTGTTAGATTTAAAATGACCAATACCAGTCCATTTCAGCTCACTAATGTCTGGTATATCTATATTTATATGTTCCACTTTGTTTATGACAACTTCCAATTTTCTTAGATTTATACTTTGTACATTCCATGTTCTGATTATTAATGGATGCTTGCAGCTGTTTGTCTTTATTTTGAGTTGTGCTCCATCAGCAAATGAAGGTCTCAAAAGCTGTACTCTATTTGCGTCATCATGGTCAACTCTATTTTGAGGAGGCAACTCTACCCCAGTTATATTTTTAGTGCCTTCCAACTTGAGGGGTTCACCTTCTGGCATGATTATCTGACAATATTCTGGTGCTATATGTAATGTTTTAATTTTTTGGCAGTATGTCTGACAACATTCTGCTGCTATTTGTAAGGTTTTTAATGGCTAAAATTAGTCTGTCTTAGTCATGCATCTCTACTGAAACCTTGTCACCATGTGTGATCCTGCTGGTATTTAAAAGACTATGACAAAGCTTCTAGCATTACAGCAACATGCATCTCACCACAGTACAGGAAACTGTTAGAGAGTGGAAGAAGAATGAAAATAGGATGGATCAAAATGTTAGAGAAGTGAACAATGACCTGTACAGACCTGCAATGACCGTGACACCATGAACACTTAAAATGCAGTACAATTTGCCCTCATGTAAGGAGCTCTGGTAGTGTAGTGGTTATGAATCGGGCTGCGAACCGCAAGTTCAGCAGTTTGAAACTACCAGCTGCTCCGCAGGAGAAAGATGAGGATTTCTGCTCCTGTAAAGATTTACAGCCTCAGAAACCCTGTTCAGGGTCACTATAGGTTGGAACCAACTAGACGGCACTTAACAACAACAATTAGCAGATCTGATTAGGTGTGGTGGTCTCTAAAGAAGCTTGCATCAAAGTAATAGCATTGTGTTTGGTTTGTAGAATGAGTATACCAGCAGGAGGAAGATAGTCCAGGTGGCAGGTTTTAAAACAGGGTTTATATAGTGCTGGTGGTGCAATGATTAAGTATCTGGCTGCTATTTGCAAAGTTGGTGGTTTGAATCCACCCAGAAGCTCTGCAGGATAAAGACATGCTTCCATAATGATTCCAACAATGAAAACACTAGGAGGTGGTTCAACTCTATAACACGGGGTCGCTATGAACTGAAGTTGACTAAATGGCATCTAAGGCAACAACCAAATCAGAGAAACATACATTGGATGTCTGTCCCCATCACCAGAGACTGTAAGCAACTCTGCAAGCAGTCAGCCAGTTTTCTTACAGCCATCTCCTATCCCCCAGCATTTTCAACCTGAATTGGAATTGGTACTAGCTCCAAGAACCCAATATTGAGCCATCCGTTTGCTTTAGACTGGTCTGTGCTCTTCAGATAAGTAAACATTTGAACAGAGTTGGGAGTGAGAAAAGTGAGGAGACAGAGACCAAATAGTCTGTGACATAAGATAAGAAGCCAACTTGTACAGATTTGGCCATTATTCTATCTATTGCATTATTTCAAATGAATGTTAGTCTGAATATTGCCTAATAAAACTTAGTGTCTAGGCTTTAACAGGGAGCAGTGGGTTGTTTTATCTGCTTGAAAAATACAATTATTTTCTAGCTTATAGAATTATTATAGGGAAATCTTTAAGAGGTAAAAAGAAGAGTAATTTGTAGTCATAAGTAGAACTAGAGAAGGAAAAACATTTCACAGAAAAAGATAGACAATAAAACATTGACTTTGATTCAATGTAGCCTCCAAGTACATGTTTTTTGCAGAGGTCATGGAGCAGAAAGAAAGACTTACAGAGCTACTTGAATCACACAGTTTATTGAATTCATTTCAAATGCAGAGTGAGAAACAAGGGAGAAGAAGACCCTAACCCCCATAGCGTGGAAGAGTCACACGATCTGAATCTTGTGTTACACAATCTTCATATATCTTGTCACTGCTATATCAACCTTCTCTTCTGTCCATATAGATATGAGGATCTGAGAGGAGGATGAGCAAGGTTTCTCATAGACAGATCATTCTTGGAGTTAATGTATCTTTTCACTTTGGGAGAGATGCAGGTATATCTGGACACAGCTGAAGCTCACTGAATAACCTATTGAACAATTGTGCATTTCATCTGCATTTCCAGAGCAGAGGATGTAAGGTCATAATGGGTGTGGAGAATGGTGGAACCAATGAAATGACATAGTTGACAATCTGGAGGTGACATTATGCATGCCTTACTAAAAATTTAGGCTTAACTTGTGTGGTTTTCATACCATTGACATCATGGCATGGGACATCCTGCCCAGGTCTTAGGGACCCCTAATCCTTTGCCAGTAAGAATTTCAGTTGGAAAGCTGAGAATGACAGTCAGAAATAGAATCACTGCTGCCTTTGTATGAAGACAGTATGGTGCTTCCCCATGAAACTTGGCGTAAGTCCAATTAGAAAGCAAACTGAAGTCCTGGTATGACACTGTAGGATAAGCACTGCACTATTAAGTTCAAACCCACCAACCACTCCTTGGAAACCTTTTACATACAGAGCCACTATGAGTCAGACTGACTCAATGGCACTTAACAACAACAATAAAGTAACCTGGGATAGTAAAGGATCTCATGTGAACTCCCCCTTAAGAACTATTTGTATGTTAGGCCTGTAAATACCTCAAACTTGCTAGCAGGAGGGCAAATATAGGGTGTAAGAAGGTCTGAAGTTATAAGCCCAGAGACTTCTAACATTTAAAGAAGGGGAATGCTTGAAGAGGTGGAGACAGAATGCTGACAGCTTGAAGAATGAGGAGTGGATTCTGCCACAGAAGCCAGTGTGTTCCATGAATCCTTGCTGAAATTAAAGGGGAAGTTTATGTACTGAATAAAGGTAAGAGTGTCTAAGTGATAACAACTATCTAGAAAGGAAAGTAAGGGGACCAAAGCAAGGCTAGCTCCTGCCATTCGGGGTGGAGGGTAAGTGAGAGACAAGTTGCCTAAACTTGAGTGCTTCTTATCATAAATAGTGATGGTGGTGTCCAGAAACACAAGTACCATTTTGGGCTCCCCTATTGGAGATCACACCACTCCACACTGGGGTTTATAGCATCCTGCTACCTGCCTCTTTCTTTCATTCTATACTTCTAAAGGGTTTGCCTATGTGCACATTCTTTTTTAGATGTCTAATTCTGACTCAGAAAATTGCTGGTTTCAACTCTTTTGCCAGATGGCTGAGGAAAGAGCAATTGACTGTTAGCGCTAAATGCCTGTGTCAGAGCCCAAAGCAGCCAATTTAAATTAACATAAAAAGCAGAACAGATATCCTAACGTGCAATGTAACACCATGGAATAATGGAACCTCATCCTGGCTGACAAAGGAAAACACACTGTGTCCTTTTCCCTCTCAGATGCTGGCCATTCTGTTGGGTTGCTGGAATCGATTGAAAATAGAGAGGGGAATATAAATCAGTACTTATTTCCTCCAATACTCAGAATATTGCTGTGCCCTTGGTTCCTTTCTGATGAACTGAAAGGGAGTGGTCCTCAAAGTGACATGGCAGAAATCTTTTATTTGTTTGGTGGATAGGGCACATCACTGTTGTTGTCAGCACAATTTTCTGTCATCAAAGAAGATTGATTTCATAGAAGTAAGTGGTGTTAATTTTTAAGTGGATAATATAAACTCATGATTTTTCTTAATTTAAAAAAACAAATTTTGTTTTTGGATAGCTAATACTGGTTTTCTAACCTCAAGATTGATGGTTCAAATCTATCAGCCACTCTGAGGGCGATGGCAATTAAGTGATAAACTTTTATCTTCCCTGCCATATACCTGGGTTCATTTTCTGGCCAGTGTTCCTCATGTACCGCCACCACACATCAATCAGTGGAAGCTTGCATTTACTATGTTGCTGAACAAGTTTCAGTGAAACTTCTAGACTAAGATGCATTAGGAATAACGGGCTGGTGATCTACTTCTAAAAAGCAGCCATGAAAATCCTATGAATCACAAAGTTTCAATCAGCAACTGGTCATGGGGAAGGGAGAGGATCAGTGAAAGTGTGGAAGTGTTTGGTTCTGTTGTGTATGTGGTAACTATGAGTCAAGGGCAGCCTTAACAGTAGCTACCAATAAGAAGAATACATTACCAGAAATCAAAATCAAAATGAAAATTAAAAATTCTAGAGTGAATTATCTTGTTCCTATCCCCATCTCCATCCACTGTTTCTACATTAATAAACAACCATTTTAATTAGCCTCTTGCTTATTCTTCTAGTCTTTTTTAATACATCTACAAGATTATAAAGGAGCTCTGGTAGCATAGTGTTACGAATCGGGCTGCGAACCTTAAGGTCAGCCGTTCGAAACTACCAGCTGTTTTGGGGGAGAAAGGTGAGGCTTTCTGCTGCCGTAAAGATTTACAGCCTCAGAAATCCTGTACAGGGTCACCATGGGTTGGAACTCGACGGCACTTATCAACAACACAAGCATATGTGTGTGTATATATATATTATTTCCCCCCTTTTTTCCATGAAAGTATATTAAATTCACTATTTTGCATCTTGCTTTTTGTTAATGAACAAAGTATGTTAGAGGTCTTTCCATATTAAACATAGAGAATCCTTTTATTATATTTTATTTCCGTGTAATGTTCTATTGTATAGACATACCACAGTTCATTTGACTAGTACCATAATTTTGGACATGAGTTATTGTCTGCTTTTTTTTTTTTTTTTCTGTAACTAACAGTTCACCATGGGAATCTTTGTGTGTGTATCCTAGGATGTATGTGTAAGAATAGCTGAAGAAAAGATTCCCAGAAATTGCTCAAATGCATCTTTAATATTGGTAAATACTGCATGTGAGGGACCATGGTGACTGTAGGATAAATACTGTCCTACAAATCACAAAGTCAGTGGTTTGAGCCCACCAGATGCTCACAAGAGAAAGATGAGGCTTACTGCTTCTACAAAGATTTACACCCTTGGAACCCCTATACAAGGTTGTTATGAGTTGAACTGCCTTTATGGCACTGAACAACAACAACCCATACATGAGGATTAATAATTTATTCTTTCTTATGGAGTCCTGGTGTGTCATTGTAGGATAAGCACTGGATTGCAAGGTTGATTTGAATCACAAGGTTGGTGGTTCACACTCACCAGCCCCTCCTAGGAAACCTTATAGTTGCTATTAGTTGAAACTGACTTGAAGGCACTTAACAAAAACAACAGCATAGGGTCACTTAGGATTCCTGGTAGCATGGTTGGTTACATATTGGACTGTTAATCACAAGGTCAGCAGTTCAAATCTATTAGTCACTCTGCAGGAGAAAGATGAGACTTTCTGCTTCTGTAAAAATTTACAATCTTGGAAACCGTGTACAGGGTCACTATGAGTGGAAATTGACTCGCTGTTAAACAACCACCACCACTATGCCCATAGGGTCACTGTGAGTCAGAATCAACTTCAGGACAAACAACAGCAGTGGATCAATACAATAGGACAGGATCTATATCTCTGCAGCTTCCATAATTGAGTACAATCCAACTTTTACTTTTTGGTTTTTTTTTGCTTTGATTTTGCCCATCCGATAAGAAATTTTAGCTTAGAGTAGTTTTAATTAGTATTGTTAGTCTTTTTGAGATAATAGACTATTTTCTTTTTTCTTTGTTTACATGATCTCTCAGAGAAAGGTCATGTTATGATGATGCCTAGCCCTCCCCACCAGCCCTCTCTCCCCACAATTTCTTTTTATTGGGTATTTCTCTCTTGGAATTCATAAGATTTGTGTTTCTTTATCATATCATTGTGTGTCAAGCTTTATTACTCCATGTTTTCCAATAATCCACAAGCCAAGTTATAGGAAAATATGGAGTAAGTTGCTTCTGATCAATAATTTTAATAATAACAAATATTTATTAAATGCTTATTGTATTCCAGGAACTTTGCTAAGCATTCTGTAATTAATTCATTTGCTCTTCAAAAAGAAAAAATGTTCATTAGGTATCTAATCCTCTATCAGGTTCCTAATTTGTGTTACATTATATGGAACAGTTGTTGACTTTATTATAAGGAAATTATCTTGGAAGATCCAAGTAGACCCAATATAAACACATGTTGTTGTTGTTGCTAAGTGCCACTGAGTGGGTTCTGGCTCATAGTGACCCTGTTTTGGGTTTCCAAGGAGTGTCTGGTGAATTTGAACCTCCGACCTTGTGGTTTGAACCGACCTTGCTGCACCAAGACTTCATAAACACATGAGCCATTAAAAATAAAGAGCTTTCCTTGGCTGTTTGCAGAAGGGACTGAAAGAAGAGAAAGGATAGTCAGAGAGATTGGAAATCCAATGGGGATTCAACACATTGTGTTTCTGGATTTAAAAGTGGAGGAAGTGACCAGCCAGGGAATGTGATGGCTTTTAGTATCAAAGGGTGTATGCTGGCTCAATGGGTTCTGGCTTAAAACCAGCAAGGTAATGGGGATCTCATTCATACAACTGCAAGAAATGGAATTCTGCCAATAACCAGAACCAATCAATACCCAAGTCTGGCAAACACCTTGATTATGACTTTCTGAAACCTTATGTAAGAATTTAGTCAAGCCCTCTTGAACTTCTGATCTACAGAACTATGAGATAATAAATGGTTATTGTTTTAAATAGCTGAGTTTATAGAAAACTAACACAAGTACCCAACCAGATTTCCTAGAATACTGATTTTCCAGCTCTTTCCCTTGTGATTTTTGTGCTAAATCCTTGGCTCGGGAATTATCTCAGAATCTTTTTTCCTTCCATTTGAAGCATAACACTGGAAATCTCTGATCATACTGTCCTCTTTCATCAAACCGTTGGCAGGATGCTGCTGTTTGTGTTTGTCTGTTACCATCTCTGTTCTTCACTTTACCACTGCTATAGGCTACGGTGTGGATTACCGATCAGGTCCTACTCTCTGATGCTGCCCATCAAACTCAACTTCTCTGTGGCTCCTTCTTAGTTAAGTAAAAGGAAGTTTTAGTCCAACTTTTTAAAAAAATCCCTGTACTGATGGTCGGATCCAGTTTTCACAATTTTCCCATGCACAAATATGTAAGTTATAACCCAGAAAAACCTGGGCCTTTTTATAGGGTGTCCTGCCTGTGTGCTTTTTTATTGTTGTTAGTTGCCACTGAGTTGACACTTGACTCACAGCAACCTTATGTATGTTGTTGTTGTTAAGTGCTGTAGAGTTGGTTCCAACTCATAGATACCTTGTGTAGGGTTTCTGAGGAATAGTTGGCGGGTTTGAACCACTCACCCTGCTGTTAGCAATCCAATGCCTATCCTACAGTACCATACTAGGACCCTAACCTTATGTATAACAGAATAAAATGTTGCCCGGTTCTGCACCATGCCCATGATTGATGGTGATGATTGAGCCCATTGTTTGGTATATTTGAGCCCATTGTTGTGGCTCTTGTATAGTGCTTTTCCATCAAGGGGGCTCATCTCCCAGCAATATAATGTATTGGGAATATGTGGTTGTGATCCCTGGGAGTTTCATTGATGGATTTTGAGAAGTCTATCAGCAGACCTTTCTTCTCAGTCTATTTTAGTCTAGAGCTCTGCTGAAACTCCTGGGCCTCTGCTGATATTTGAAATGCTGGTAACACCTGTCATGTCACACTGCATTGTTGTTGTCTCTCCCATTAAGAGGTGAGACTGTTTGAGCCATTGTAACACCAGCATACTTCTCAGGTCCCTGAATGAGAATGAAATAGGAATCCATTCTCAGTATGATAGTGAAATAACAGTTTCATGGATGGATGTACTTGTCTGGTATGTGAATTATCTTAAATATTTAATCATTTTCCTAAAAACAAAACAAAACAAAAAAACCAACTTATAATCAGAAACACTACTATCAAGGAAAAACAGTGGTTGAAATGCTATAAGAACAAATAGTCCTCATTATTGAGCACAGTATTTATGGTATTTTAACCAATTAATATTTTCCTCAAAGTGTTATTGTTTAGGAACCACAATAGCAGCAGCAGTATACTCTAAAATCCATATAATCAGTTATGGCATACCTTATAAGACTTTAGGAGCAGCCACACTTATCAATATGCAGTGTCTGCAATGAGATGAGAAGCACTCTGGTGGTACAGTGGTTAAGTACTCAGCTGCAAATTGAAAGCTCAGTGGTTTGAAGTTACCAGCAGCTCCCCGGGAGAAAGATGTGGCAATCTGCTTCCATAGGAAACTCTATGGGTGCAGTCCTACTTTGTCCTAAATTGTTGGTATGAAGTGCCACCAAGTAGGTTCTAACTCATAGTGACTTTGTATAGGGTTTCTGAAGCTTTAAATCTTTGCAGGAGCAGAAAGCCTCATTTTTATCCCCTAGAGTGGCTGGTGGGCTCAAACTGTCAACCTTGCAGTTTGCAGTCCAGTGCTTAGTCTACAGAGCCACTGTGTTCCCAATTTTGTCCTGTAAGATCTTTATAAGTCATTGTATTTTCTGTTTTCCAATAACCAAAATTCATGTGACTCCATTTTTACAGTTTCTAAGAAGTCTATTGGATGAAAAGAGAATACAGGATATACACAATCTTAGATACTTTATGATGTCTGACTGTTGGTAGGAGGGCATTCTAGAGACAGAGCTGAAGCAAAACAATTGTAGTCCAGAGTGGCACATTGTTGAGAGGGGTCAAAATTACACCAGGTACTTGAGTGCAAAGGGTCTATCCAGTGGAAATGGGAAGAGAAATACCAAGATAAAGAGCTGAGAACAGGGCAGGGTGAGGTTAGAATGATGTGTGAATGGTGTATTGGAACTCGGTGGATATTACAAGGAATGAGTGCACTGTCAGTATGGATACAGATCATATTGGTTTTGTCTTTAAGAAATTCAAGCTGTGAAGACAGTTACTTGGCTGTTAGTTCCAACGATGGTGACCTAGTGTGTGCAGAGTAGAGCAATTCCATAGGGGGTTCAAGTCTGTGACCTTCAGGAAGTGACCAGCAGGCCTGTGTTCTGTGGCTCCTTTGTGTGGGTTCGAAGCACCAACACTTTGGATAGTAGTAGAGCATTTAACCACTTATTCCATGCTTGAACCTAAACACACACTAAACCCCAAACCAAATCTGTTACCATCAAGTCTACTGGGACTCATAATGATCCTATATAGTAGAGTAGAACTGCCTCATAGTGTTTCCAAGACTGTAAATCTTTTACAGAAGCATATCTTTCTCCTGCAGAGCAGCTGGTGAGTTTGAACTGCTGACCTTTGATTAGCAGCCAAGTCCTTAACCACTGCACTCCTAAGGCTCTTCAAATACATAGTAATTAATCCTAAAGTGCAGTGGGTGTTTGTGTGGATCTGCATGAAGGTTGAGAAACACGTGGTTCAGTGAACGATGTCCTAGTAAGAAGGATCAGAGTGGGACATTTTTGAGTTAGAAGAACAGTACATGGATACACGTTGGTTTACTCTTCTTTTAGTGAGTTTTACTGTTTTTCTTGAAACAAATTACTTTTAGTAACTTGTGGTGAGGAGAAATCTTTCTGATCTGAAAAACTACTTGGATTGTGAAAACATCTTTGGTAAAACTAGCAATGTTACCCATGGGCCCAATTCATGAAAGTGTGTGCATTAGCAACATAGCTCTCTCTAGCTGTTAAACTGTCTCCAACACCTGCACATTCAATGTTTTAGAGCATTCTATTGTCCCAGTAGTATTCTACAATTCTTTCAGAGTTGATGTTGGACATTTTTTGAGGTTTTCTATGTAAATAATAAAGTCCCCATCCCATAGGCTTTACCTTAATGTCTGTTTTATTTAGTTGAAAAATTTACTGATACTACACAACTTTTTTCTTCCCCTATTGGGTCTTCCAACACTAACTTTAGCCTACTTCTCTTTTAAAAAGTAACTGTGGAAGGAGCTGATTTTAGTTTTTACTGTTAAAAAAAGTGCCTTGGTGGGCAAACTTCACCAGTATTATCAATCAGTTGAAACTGTTTTGTAGACTTCAAAATAATTTCAGTTCCATTTGAAAACCTTGGTGTTTTGGGC
The DNA here is from genome assembly GCF_000296735.1 of Chrysochloris asiatica. Classification (NCBI taxonomy): domain Eukaryota; kingdom Metazoa; phylum Chordata; class Mammalia; order Afrosoricida; family Chrysochloridae; genus Chrysochloris; species Chrysochloris asiatica. The sequence goes on along the minus strand of NW_006408688.1, from coordinate 6,385,676 downwards.
TGAATTGTGTCCCCTCAAAATATGTGTTGGAATCCTGAAGTATTGAATTGTTAACCACAAGGCTGGCAGTTCAAACCTACCAGCTGCTCTTGGAAACCCAATCAGGGTTGCTATGAGATGGCACACAACAGCATACTTGTAGATGTAATCATATTTGGAAAAAGGGTTTTCTTTGTTATATTAATGAGGCCATATCAGGGTAGGGTGTGTACTAAACCTAATCACTTCTGAGTAATATAAACAGCAGTACAGACACAAAGCTCAAACAGGAAAGAAAGATACTATGTAAAGACCATCAGGGAATTGATGAACACTGAAAGAGTCAAAGATCTTCCCCCAGGGAGAGGGAGATAGCTTTCCCTCACACCAAGGGCCTGAATCCAGACTTCTAGACTCCTCAACTAAGAGAAAATCAGTTTATGTTTTTTAAAGTTACCTATTTGTATTTCTGTAATAGTGACACTAGTTAACTAAGACACTTAGATTAAGAGTTCAGGTGGAATTTTGAAATGTCTTAGGCCCTAGAAATAGGAATAGATAGGAGACTACTGTTCCTTTGCTCTGTGGGTTCAGGGTTCAGTTTTTAATTTAGATAGAAAGTTCATTAATCTTTTAAATTATGCAATGGTTTTCAGCTTACAGTAAGTGTTTTAATACTCTTAATTATTGATTAAGGTGATGTTGATGATGATGCACTCTAATGAGACTAAGTGGTTATAACAGTTTTTAACCATGGTTCCTCATTCTTTCACAACTCAAAAAACATTTTCCTGTTGTTTTCTATGTGATCAAGAATTGAATGAGATGAGAAATCCAAATCTAAACAAAATGAAGCAAAAACTTCACCATAAATTGTAAAGTCTCTTAGCTCTAATCATTGTGTGATATAGGGTCACCATACTTGAACTGATCACTTTTATTGGCATCTAATTGACTTTATAAAGATAGTGTTTGCATGGTTGGTAACTAAAAGAATTGCTAAGCAATTTTAAGTGACCTTAGCACCTTTCTTTTGGGTTACTATCTACTACGACATGTAAAATTTCAACACTCCAATGTCTGGTCAGCTAAAATGGTGAAGACAAGAAAGTATTATGCATTTCATTTTTCTTTCATTTATTCCTTTAGTCAATATCATGTATCCAGTAATAGGATACATCAGTAAAGTAAACAATCTCTTATGAAGCTTATACTCAATTTTGATGTGGGAACAGAGGTGATAATTAAAACAAGAGATAAGTGCTATTAAGATAAAGAAGCGATTACTGTGGGTAAGGAAGTCCTGGTGTGGCACTGTGGGTTAATGTGCTGGACTGCAAAGTCAGTTTGAACCACAAGGTTGGCAGTTCAAGCTCACCAGCCATTCCTCGGAAGCCCTATACAGGGTCGCTATGAGTCAGAACCAACTTAATAGTACTTAACAACAACACCTGTGGGTAAGAGTCTGTAAAGATTTTCTTGCTGAGAAGATAATACTTGATCCAAGGACTGCAAATGAAAGAGATCAACACTTGGGAAGCTCTGTGGGGAGACCTTTCTGCGTAGAGTTCTTGTTAGGTGCCATGGAGTCGGTACCAACTCATAGTGACTCTAGGTCAAAGGATAGGCTAATGCAAAGGCCCTAAGTGGGGAAATGGATCATGGTCAGGAATAAAGGGGACATCAAAGAGGTGGTCTGGTGTTAAATCCTGCATTGCTTGTTAGAAAAGCCACAATGGTAAGTATGTGTTTTCAGTTAAGTGCCAAGATAGTCATTGAAGATATGAGAGCAAAGGAATGATATGATTACTGTACATAATTAGTCTGGCTACAGTTTGGGGGAATGGATTATAAGGTACAGAATCAGAAGCAAGTAGACATTGCAGTAGTAGACAAGCAAGTACACAAACAAGAGATATGATAATGGCATGGATTAGGGTAACGGTGCTGGGGAAAGATATGGAAATAATCTTAGGATATATTTTAGAGGCAGTGCACTTAGCACTTTCTGATGGTCTTGGGTTGGGAGTATATATTTTATATTCTTTGTGTGTCTTAAGGTCTATTTTCAACCTATTACCTCAACTAATACTTATAGCAAAACCATGAGGTAGGTCTAGCAGGACACATGTCTTTTTTTTTGCTATGGAGGGACATGTGACTAAAGGTGTTAAAGAAATGATTTGTTCAAGGCTTTATAATAAGTTAATGGACACTATCAAAAAATAATTTCTAATATATGAAGAAAGCAAAAAATCATTGAGAAGACAAGAAAGAAGGAGAAGGTCAAAATGGATGTCAGAA
>NW_006408688.1:6372278-6381613 GCF_000296735.1 Chrysochloris asiatica | reverse complement strand
CCCAGGATTGGGCACTGTTTTGTTCTGCTGTGCATTAGGTTGCTATGGGTCAGTACTGACTCAATGGCTCCTAACAACAATATACTACACATTGCCAAAGGCCTTATTATATATATGTAAAGTAACCATCATAAACAAGACACTGTATGTAGTCTGTCATCTAGGGGCTGACCATTTGGGTACTTGATATTACTCACAATGACTTTCTTTCTACCTTAACTTTTGAATTTTCATTTTTGTTCTTTAAGCTCACTATTTTATAGAACATCGAGTTAAAAAAAAGAGCAGAATTGCAGTTTTAAAAGTTTTTAGATATGATTAGACCCAATTCTCTTAACTATGTGGGTGATGAAAGTGAGACTCAGAGAAGTTACGTGACTTGCTTGGGATTTAACAACTAGTTACAACTAGTTATAAGTAGCTAACACTCAACCCTTTGGGTTTCTAGTGAGTAATAAATGTGATTTTTTAGGTAAGTACCATTGAATTGGTTCAGACTCCTGTCTACTCTGTATAGGGTTTTCGAGGAGCGGCTGGTGAGTTTGAACTGCTGACCTTGTGGTTCAAACCAATCAGTGCTTATCCTACAGTACCACATCATGAATCTGTAGGCTTTCATTTTATAAAACTCCAAATCTGGACTTTCATTGTATCCTATGTAATTAACACCATGATATCACAAATTCTCCAGGCTCCAGGAGTTACCTTCTTTTTAATAACTTCATAATCTTTCTCCCTCCCTCTTTCCTCCTTCTCAATCAGCAAGAAGTCTAGTTTTTTAGTGGGTTCTATTTGCCACCTCTCTGTCTGCTTTCTGTCTGAGGCTTCTCTGTGGGGGAACTCTAGCAGCCTCATAATTACTTTTTCAAGCTGCTGCAGATCTCCCCAGGTTTCTTAATTTTCAGTGTGGAAACAGGTGCCCTCCATTAATTTTCCAAGCACTGCTTAGACCAGGCTATGTAGTTAAGACAATTTTACCAAAAGGTTGGTGATAACAGAAGAGAATTATATTACCAAAAGGGGAAAAGTAATGTGGATATTAGTTATCGCTAGAGTTTAGTGTTCAAGTCCATCCGTAAGAGTTCTTATTTTGTCCTCTCTCTGCTTGACCCTCCTGTAACTAACCTCATTTTCTGCCACTATATTGCAGAGACCAGCTTAACACATTTGGACACCAGGTGTTAAGTCTCCCATGAGTAAAGAAAATCTTATTTCCTCAGAAAAGCACGTCTCAATACACACTAATGATAACCTTTGATGAAATTATACAGAGCAGTTGCTCTTACTGCCCCATGTTTTTTCTTTAAATGTGGACTTCACTTGTACAAAATGCTCCAAGTAAGTACTTTTTCCAAATACATAAATGTATCTGCCTCCACCTCCCAAGTGAATGACTCTACTTCTGGCTAAACCTGCCCCCTCTGAAAAAAAACCAGAAAACAAACCCCAAACAAACAAACAAACAAACAAAAAGCCCAAGAAACTATTGGCAGCTATGAAATGATTGTTTCTCACACTACTACAATTTCAGTCTTAATGGGTCAGATATCATTCTTTTATGATTATCTGTAGAAATTCCCCATTTCTTTACTGCTGCCATGACTTATGTTCAATGTTTATTTCAAACTTCAGCTCTTCCTGGAACCCTGGATATGCTCGTGTTATTTTAATCAACACTTGAATCTTAGCATGTTTGTATTCACTTTGCATGATGCCATTTTGCCATATTTCATCATTTGCATGCATGTGTTCTCCTAATTATAACTCAAACATTTTCATGACAGTTACTTTATTTCATGACTTCTCACCCCCGTCACTCCATGTTCTCCATGTTCCACAACAGTGTCTATTTAGTACTCAACAAATACAAAAAGATTGAAATCTATTGTTAACTTCCCCACATTACCCAAAGCCTTATACTTACCTCAATTTTATTTCTGTTTTGATGATGCCCTTTATTTCACCTTACTATTGATTTTGTCCCAAATTCAGTATTTCCTGCTTGTCATATGTATTTGAGCATGGCATACAGATGGAATTCCTATTCAAGTGCGTTGTTTGGATTTCATTTGCGATAGAAATTTTCAGTGTTAAATTCCATGGTATATTTTATTATATCACCCAATGAAAAATTAGTATGTTGAGAAGCAGAGAATGAAGTGAAGCCAGAGTGTCACATTTATTCAGGACTGTATGGCTGTGTGGGAATGGCAGGGGGATGATGGTGTTTCTAAGAAGGCAGTGAGAACTATAATCAGGGGCTGATAAGTGAGTAGAAGGATGTATGTAGACCAAGGATTTAGACTTACTAGGTTTTATTGAAGCGGCCCTGGATTATGAACTGGGCTGTTACTGGCAAGGTGAGTAGTTCAAATTCTACCAGCCACTCCATGAGAGAAAGATGAGGCTTTCTGCTCTTGTAAATATTTACAGGTTTGGAAAGCCTATATAGGGTTACTATGAGTTGGAACTGACCCTTTGGCACATACCACCACCAGGTTTTATTGGGAGCAAAAAGTCAGCTAAGGAAGAGAAGTTGACAAGGCCGGGGTCAACACACTCTCAAGCCCAACGTTGGCCTGAAAACACAACATGCCAGGAAGGGGTGTACAGATGGAAGGAAGGAAAAAAGGAGAGAGGCCCTAAGGGTGGTTCAAATCCACCAGTCACTCCTTGGAAACCCTATAGAAGGTTGCTGTGAGATGGAATCAACTTGATGGCACTTTACAACAACACTGAGAAGTATAAATGACTGACTTTTTAGTGTCTGGATTATTTTAAAATGTTGTTGTTGTTGTTGTTATGTGCCGAGGAGTCAGTTCCAACTCATAGCGACCCTGTACAGGGTTTCTGAGGCTGTAAATCTTTACGGGAGCAGAAAGCTTCATCTTTCTCCCGGGGAACAGCTGGCAGTTTTGAACTGCTGACCTTGCAGCTTGCAGCCCGATTTGTAACCACTAGGTGACCAGGGTTCCTTATTTAAAAATAGTATCTAAATTATATAAAGGAGTTCCTGAGTGGCGCAAATGAATGATTAATGCGCTTGGCTACTAGCAAAAAGGTTGGTGGTTTGCATTCACCTACAGATGCCTTGGAAGAAAGACCTGGGTAACTACTTTGAAAAGTTCACAATCATTGAAATCCCTGTGGATTGTAGTTTTATTCTGACACATGGGTTGGCCATGAGTTGGAGTGGACTGGATAGCAATTAGCAGCAGTTGGATCTCAGTTCTCCCATCTGTTAAATGTAGAGATTAGAATTGGTTAATCTCAATCAGAATCTACTGTCAAAAATAGCTCCAAGTGATTCTTATGTGTACATAAAATTCTTTTGGATACATAAAAGTTACCAAAAAAATGTAGATTCTGCTTTTTTATATCTGGGGTGGAAATACAAATTCTCAGCAGGGGTTAAACCAGAATGAACTTGTTCAAAGTCCTGGTTAAATGAGGCAGGTGATAATAGTATTCACCTTATAGTTGCTGAGAGTTTGAAATGAGGTCATATATATAAAAGGAAACATTCCAAACCAGCTGTCATTGAGCCGATTCCCACTACTGGTGACTGGCTGTGTTTCAGAGTAGAACTGCACTGGAAACAGATCGCCAGGTCTTTCTTCCAAAGTTTTTCTGATGAATTCAAACCACCTTCTTTTGGTTAGTTGTTGAGCACTTAACTTTGCAAATGCCTGGCATGCATTTAGTAGCTAATAAGTATTAATTATAGCTAATATGTAATAGCTGAAGGAACTCTGGTAGCGTAGTGGTTATGAATCGGGCTGTGAACCACAACGTCACCAGTTCGAAACTACCAGCTGTTCCATGGGAGAAAGATGAGGCGTTCTGCTCCTGTAAAAATTTACAGCCTCGGAAACCCTGTCCAGGGTCGCTATGAGTCAGAACCGACTCCACGGCACTTAATAACAACAACAACAACAAATATGTAATAGCTATTATTATGATTATGTTCCTGTGGTCTGCTTTTGCAGTGAGTCCTTGTTTAAGGCATTTGGGAGATGACAATTTCATTGTTATCAATTTTACAAATATTAAATGTTGGATTTTCTCTTCTCTTAAAGAATGTGTGTAGCATATGGTAGCGTACATATATATATATTTAAATGTGTGTGTGTTGATTTTTTAAAGTGTGTGATTTTTAATTTCTATATTATTCAACAATGGATGAAGTTTTCCTATTCAGTCATGCTGAAAATATTCTCCTCATGGGGCAGATTCTTTCTCATCTTAACCACCAGGGACAGATTGTAATCCAAATGATGGAGTAATTTCAGTGAAGGTGTGAGCCTACAGAGTTTCCTTTATATTTAGAGCCAAAGGAATAGTTTAATTTTCTCTGTTATGTTCCAGACACATCCCAAGCTGTACTGGGAATATCACTATAAAATAAAGGGGCTCTTGCAATTCAGCACCTCCCACACAGCTAATTAATTAGAATGAGAGGTAAGAAGAAGACAAGAATCAAGCTCATAAATATTACAGTTTTTTATTAATAACATACAAATGATCTTAATTAAACCTGCATTTTCCATGAGTAACAATCTCACACTGTACATTTGTTCTCTTGTCTAGGAGCTCTAGAGGGGGAGGAAATGCCCTGGAATTTTAATACACAGAGACTCCCCTCTGATTTAACAGATTTATCCAAATCTCTCTTCATTCTGTAGCCTTCCAAGATGTTTATTTTGGTTTCTAGACCCCCAAATGACCAAATGAAAAACAAAACAAAACATATTACTTCTGAATTCTAGATGAGTGTGTAATTCTAGAGACACATCTTCACTGATATTTGAAAAAAATTCAAATCAAAACTCCTATAACCAATAAACACGACAAAGCTCTAAATTAGGTCCCTGTTATTCATTCTCACTGCTTCCTTCATTACACTTATCCAAATTTGTGGTTATGTAAGTTTTCTGTAAGAATTTTATAAGTGTCTATCCCCCTCTCCCCTCAATGTACGCATGCTCCTGATATCAGGGATCATTTCCATTTCTAATGCTAAGCAGGTCCTTGACATATGATAGGTTCTCCATTTGTTGTGGCGGGAGGTGGGGACACTGAGGCCAGGGACTCCAATGCCTGCTATGTCTTTTTTTTATCTTAAAATAATTTGCATACAATAAAATTTACTCTTTTAAGCATCTACTTTCAGTTATTTGGATACATGTGCAAAACCATGTAACCTTTACTGCAGTGAAGATATGGAAGAGTTTCATCAGTCCCTTAATTTCCTTTATTCTACTTTGTAGTCAATCTCCTATTTTCACCCCTGACAGTGGCCTGACAACCACTAATCTGGTTTTTGTTCCTATAATGTTGCCTTTTCTAGAATGGCATATAAATGGCATCATACAGCAGGCAGTCTTTTGTGTCTGGCTCTTTTTTCATTTAGCATTATGCTTTTAAAATGCATCATTGTTATTTCTGTAGTTTGTTCCTTTTTATTATTGAGAAGTAATATAGTATATTTAAAATTATTTGTTGAATTTATAAAAAGGAACACATACTTAGAGTCACAGCTACAAATGGATTGAGAATAACCTAAACATCTTTATCCAAAAATGGCTGTTAAGAGTCTGGATAATATCTTATTTTCTAATAGTAATAAGTAGATTTTAAACACCAGGTCTCATCGTTATCATAAGATTTTTTTTGATACAGTAGTTTTCAAAGATAATTAGACTATATAAGCATCATATCTAGTTGTTGTTGTTGTAGTTGTTAAGTGCCGTTGAGTCAGTTCTGACCCATAGAGACCCTGTAAAGGGTTTCCGAGGAGCAGCTTGTATGTTTGAACCGCCAACCTTGCAATTCAAATGGCTTTGCAATCTGGCACATTAACCCACAGCACCACACCAGGACACCTATCTAGTGTTGTTGTTGTTGTTATGTGCCATGGAGTCGGAAGTGACTCATAGAGACCCTCACAGCACCACACCAGGACACCTATCTAGTGTTGTTGTTGTTGTTATGTGCCATGGAGTCGGAAGTGACTCATAGAGACCCTGTACAGGGTTTCTGAGGCTATAAATCTTTACGGGAGCAGAAAGCCTCATCCTTCTTCTGCGGAACAGTTGGTAGTTTCGAACTGCTGACCTTAAGATTTGCAGCCTGATTCATAATCACTATGTTACCGGAGTGCCAGTGAAATCACTTTTTTATTTTCATGATATCTATGACTAAGCATATGGGTGTCATTCCATAAAATCATCTGTGATGATCCTTAAAGTTTTGAATGAGACTGATGTTTTCAGCATGGATTTTCTTCAGTGGTACCGTGAGCACTGTACTTTTCTAGTAAGAACTTCTTTTCGCTATAATGCTGTGACAATTATCTTATTTGTATGATAAAAGACCCTAAAATATATTGTTTGCCAACTCTAGGCTTAGAAAACTAATTATTGGACACTTCCTAGAAGCTTTATCTTGATTCTTGATGAGTGTTTTCCATGAGCTTACCAGGACCATGACAACCAGAGCTTTGATATTTTACAAGTGCTAATGTTAAAAGATTAAGATGAAAGGGAAGGGTCTGTCCTAAGATGACAGGGAAGGGTCTGTCCTTTCTGTCATGACACAAAGATCAAGGAGAGACAAAGTGTGGAGGAAAGAGTACTGGATTAAGGATGAAATGTATATTCTGTTTATTAGCTGAACAACAAAACCTCTTGTGACGGTCATGTTCTCTTTGGAAAAATTGGGATATAAGTCCTGCCTATCTGGAAGCATTGTTGTTTTTTGTTTTAAAACGCTATTGTCAGGAGGGATCAGTTGCTGGAGAAGGATATAGTGTTTGGTAAGGTGGAGGGTCAGAAAAAACGAGAAAGACTCCCCCAGCGAGATGGCTTGGCAAAGTGTCAGCCTCAGTGGGCTCAAGCATGGCTACAGTTGTGAGGTTGGCCCAGGACCGGTCAGTGGTTCGTTCTGTTGTACATAGGGTCGCCATGAGTCAGTACCCACTCGATGGCACCTAACAACAACAACAACTATAAATGTAAGCAACAGCATTCTCTTTGCATTGCCTGTTCTTTTACTGAAGCGTTCTGCTCCTGTAAAGATTTATAGCCTCAGAAACCCTGTGCAGGGTCACTGAGTCGGAACCGACTCCACGATACTTAACAACAACAACAACAAAATGTAGGATAGGAGATCTGTTAGCGTAGTGGTTACGAATCGGGCTGCTAACCTTAAAAGTCAGCAGTTTAAAACTACCAGTTGTTCTGTGGGAGAAAGATGAGGCTTTCTGCTCCCATAAAGATTTACAGCCTTGGAGACCCTATACAGGGTCACTATGAGTCAGAACCGACTCCACAGCACACCACCACCATCGTTTGGGCAGTTGTTGTTGTTGTGAAGTGCCTTTGAGTTGGTTGCGACCCATAGCAACCCTGTATAGGGTTTCTGAGGAGCAGCTGGTGATCTTGAACCACTGACCTTGCAGTTGAAATGTTTTTGCAGTCTGGCACATTAGCCCACAGCGCCACATCAGGACTCCCGGAGGGTAGTTAGGATAGTTGAATATGTTGTCCTTTCCTCTCACTCACCAGTGGGGATCACTGACAGGAAAATTCTTTCCTCATTCACTTCTTGTCAATAAAGTTATACAACAGCACATCTTACTATTAAAAAATACCTAAGGTTTTAATGCAAAAAAGATACGTAGCAATATATACGCTACTTTTAAAACTTGCCCATATTTGTTTGATAATATCACTAAACATACAATCATTTTCCAAAATCTTGCTTATTTGTTTACTATGTGCCAAGCACTATGCTAAAAATTTTACATGTGTTACATTTAACCTTCACAGCTGTCTTCTAAGATGGTACAATTATTAGTTATATTTTATAGAAGAAAAAACTCTGGCTTAAAGGACTTACAGACTTATTCAAGGTCACACAGCAACAAATAGTAGAAATATGATTTGGACTGAATGCTGTTAATTCCAAAGACAGCCCAGACTGTCAACGGTGGGAAAATTGCTTTATGGGTAGAGAGGAGGGAGAAGACGAAGACTTGATCAGTACTATTTTCCATTTTTTCTGTATAAAAGTATAAATATTTTTGCCATTACCAGTTCCAAGTTACCAACATTTACACAATCACCTCACAAAATTTCTTAATATTTAGCAAATAGCTCCTCCTAGCATATATGAAAGGAGCTCTGATAGCATAGTGGTTACGAGTCAGGGTGCTAATCTCATGGTAAGCAGCTCGAAACTACCAGCCATTCCATGGGAGAAAGATGAGGTTTTCTGCTCCGTAAAGATTTACAGTCTTAGAAACCCCATGCAAGGTCGCTATGAGTCAGAACCGACTTCACAGCACATAACCACCGCCACCACCACCACCACCAGCATATATGACTCTATTCCAGCACACCGGAACTGGATTCATTCAATCTACCAGAATGCTTCTGTACATTCTTTAGTTTCTTAGAATTTGGGGATAGGTATTTCTCAATTGGAAATGAGCAATTGAAGTTAGGTTGTTGTTGTTAAGTGCTGTCAAGTTGGTTCTGACTCGTAGACACTCTGTATAGGGTTTCCGAGGAGCTGCTGGTGAGTCTGAACTGCCGTTCTTGTGGTCCGGTTCTTATTCTACAGTGCCACACCAGGACTCCACTACAAAAGGACGCCTGGTGGTGAAACAGTTAAACACTTGTCTGAGAACCAAAAGGTTGGCTGCTTGAACCCACACAGTGGCTCCATGGGCGATAGCTCCTGTAAAGTATACAGGCAAAACACTCATAAGGGGCAGTTCTGCATTGTCACATGGTGTCTACATGAGCTGAAAATGACTCAACAGCACCTAACAACAACTGCCTTGCAACACCTAAAAATTTATACATTCAGAAGTTATTTGTTAGCGAAAAGAGTCAGGGCATCGATTTTAATTTTTTGAGAATGTCTCTGCTGCCCTGGGATTGATTTCATCATGCTGTGTTTCACAAAAGATTTTTTATATTTTTGTGATTCATACTTGAAATGCATTGGGATAATTCAAATGCTTTATGAAGAAATGAAAGGTACAACTTCAAGATCTACACATAAGCTCTGGTAGTATAGTGGTTATGAATTAGGCTGCTAGCTTCAAGGTCAGCAGTTCGAAACTACCATCTGTTCCATGGGACAAAGATGAGGCTTTCTGACCCCTTAAAGATTTACAACCTCGGAAAAACCATATGCAGGGTCACTATGAGTCAGAACCAACTCTATGGCATACCACCACCAAAGTGATTCTGGGGGTTACTGGTGGTAGTTTTTATTTTTAAAATGTAATTCTTTTTTTATTTTGAGATGTAATTCCTATA
>NW_006408688.1:6352090-6359463 GCF_000296735.1 Chrysochloris asiatica | reverse complement strand
ATATGATTCTTGTTTGGCAATGTTTTTCTTTCAGAGTTTTGAATATGTAATCCCATTTCCTTTTTGCCTATTATGTTCTTCTGAGAAATTAGAACTATTTCATATTCTTTATCCTTTGTAGGTAACTTTTATTTTTTTCTGAGCTGCCCTGAGTATTCATTGTCCTTGGATTTGGGAAGTTTGATTGTGTTATTTCTTGATTATTTTCTTTGGGGTCAATCTTGTTTGGGGTTTGTCAACTACTTGAATGCTTATCTTCTTGACTTTCATGATGTTAAGGAAGTTATTCTTTCTTTTTTTTTTTGGTCTCATTCTGATCTGGAATTCCAGTCACCTGTAACTTAGTCTTCTTCTTGGTGTCCCATTTAATATTATGTTTTCTTTACTTATTTTTTTTAATTATTGTTAGGTTCTGTCAAGTCATTTCTGCCCATAGCAACCCTGAGCATAACAGAATGAAACACCACCCAGTCCAGCAGTACCTTCACAATTGCTGTTATGTTTGAGCCCACTGTTGATGCCACTATGCCAATCCATCTCATTGGGGATCTCCCGCTCTTTTGTTGATCCACTTTACTAAACATGGTGTCCTTCTCTAGGGACTGGTCCTTCCTGATAATATACCCAAAGTATTAGAGATGGAGTCTTGCCATCATAGCTTTCAAGGAGCATTCTGGTTGTATGTCGTCCAACCCAGATTCATTTGTTTTCTGATAGTTCATGGTACCTTTAACACCATAGCTATAATGAATCAATTCTCCTACAGTCTTTCTTATTCATTGTTCAACCTTCGCATGCATATGAGGCTATTGAAAATGCCAAGGTTGGGTCAGACATACTTTAGTCTTCAAACTGATATCTTTGCTCTTAATACTTTGAAGATGTCATGTGCAGCAGATTTGCCAAATGCAATATGTTTGATTTCTTGATTGCTGTTTACATCAGTGTTGGTGGATCCAAGCAAAATGAAGTTTGACAACTTCAAACTTTTCTCCATTTATCATGATGTTATTTATTGGTTCAGTGATGAGGATTTGTGTTTTTCACATTGAGGTTCAACCCATACCAAAAATTGTGATCTTTGATTTTCATCAGTAAATGTTTTAAGTTCTCTATACTTTTAGCAAGCAAGGCTGTATCATTTGTATATTGCAAATTGTTAATGATCTTTGCTCTAATCCTGATGCCACAGTTTTCTTCACATAATCCAGCTTCTTGGATTATTTGCTCAACATACAGATTGTATAAGTATGGTGAAATAATACAACCCTAACATATACCTTTCCTGATTTTAAAACAGTTGGTATCCCCTTTTTCTGTTTGAACGACTGCCTCTTGGTCTATGTAAACATTCCACATGAGCATAATTAAGTGTTAATATTCATTTACCGTAGTGTTTCCATAGCTTGCCATGAGCTATACTGTCAAAAGCTTTTGTATAGTTAATGTACAGGTAAACATCTTTCTGGTATCTTCTGCTTTCAGTCAAGTTCCATCTAATGTCAGCAATGATACCCCTCATTCCACATCCTCGTTTGAATCTGGCTTGAACTTCTGGCAGTACTTTGTCAATGTACTATTGCAGGCATTTAAAAATTATGTTTAGCACATTCAGTGATTTCACGACCTCATTTCTTCCATTTACTTTAGCATCTCTACTCTGGAGGGCAAGTTTCAGAGTCTCTTCTGACATTCGTTTTTCTTTTCTTTCTTCCTTGCCTTCTTAATGACTTTTTGCTTTCTTCCTGTATGATGTTCTTCAATCTTTAGTGTTTAATGCATCAAATCTGTTCTTGAGATGATCTCTAAATTCACATGGGATATGTTCAAGGACAAATTTTGGCTCTCCTGGACTTAAGTTTTCTTCAGCTTTAGCCTGAACTTGCACTCAGCAATTGATGGTTGTTCCAAAGTCTGTCCCTTGCCTTGCTTTGGTTGATGATATGGAGTTTTCTACCATCTCTTCCCACAGATATAGTCAATTTGATTTCTGTGTATACCGTCTGGTGGTGTCCTTGTATATAATCATCTTTTATGTTGTTTTAAAAAAGGTATTTGCAGTGAAGAAGTCATTGGTCTTACAGAATTCTATCATGCAATCTCCAGAGTCATTTCTATCACCAGGTCCTATTTTCCAACTACTGATCCTTCTTGTTTACAACTTTTGCTTCCAGTCACCAGCAATTATCAATACATCTGATTGTATATTTGATCAATTTCACACCAGAGAAGTTGGTAGAATTCTTCAATTTCATTATCACTGGCTTTAGCGATTAGTACGTAAATTTGAATAATAATGTCATTAATTGATCTTCCTTGTAAGTGTATGGATATTATCCTATCACAGATAGTCTTATACTTCAAGATAGATCTTGACATGTTCTTTTTGATAACGCATGTGGTGCCATTCGTCTTCAATTTGTTATTCCCAGCACAGTAAACCATGTGATTGTCAGGTTCAACGTAGTCAATACCAGTCTGCTTCAGCTCACTAATGCCTAGAATATTCATGTTTATGTGTTCCATTTAATTTTTTACAATTTCTAATTTTCCTAGATACATACTTTATTGATTCCATGTTCCAGTTAATGATGGATGTTTCTCCTGATTTTGATTTGCACCCCATCAGCAAATGAAGATCCCAAAGGCTTTACTCTAGTCACATCATCCAAGTCAACTCTAGTTTGAGGAGGCAGCTCTTCTCCAGTTGCATTCTGAGTGCCTTCCGTCTGTGGGTACTCATTTTATAGCTCTCTACCTGACAGTTTTCTGGTGCTCTTCATCATGTTTCAATATAAAATATTGTGGTGCTGTTTGATAGTGTTTCACTCTATCCATAAGGTTTTCAGTGGCTAAATATTCAGAAGTAGTCTACCTCTCCATCTTCCTAGTCTTAGTTTGTAAACTCAGCTGATACTTGTCCACCATGGGTAATCCTGCCATAATTCAAAATACTGGTGGAATTGCTTCCAGCATCACAGAAACATGCAAGCCACCCATAATGCCACAAACTGATGGACTGGATTATTCTTCTAGAGGACTAGTATTGAGATATTTATCCTCAAACTCTCAAATTCAGCCTTGCATTGATTCAAATTTACCTCTTTGCCCTTTCAATGCTATGTCTGTTTCTTAACCCTTAGTATTAATCTTCTGGATTTCTATTTGCAGTTTTTGTATTATTTCTAATTTTTCATTTATTTTATCCATTTTTTTCTTATAGTTTTTTCCATAATTTTTTTGAAGTGTTTTCTGTGTTCTCCTTTTTCTCCTCTGCAACTTTCTCAATCTTTTTCATCATCTTTTGAAGGTACCTAAATATTATTGTTTTTAATTCTTTATCAGGTATTTCCAATGCTTTTTTCTTCCTCAGAAACCTTTACTGGTTCTGCTTCTTTGCCACTTATTTGAGCCGCTCTATCTTGTTTCTTCATATAAACTGAAATTGCCTATTGTCACTGAGACATTATTGTTCCACTGTATTTGTATTTAATTGAAGCGTATATATTGGTGTGTTCTTATGTACTTACCAACTTTTTCCTGGTGGGTATTACAGAATGGAAGTGTGTTCACAGTTCTCCATTCTCTGTTTGTCTAGCTTTGTTTAAGGTGGTTTGGCTGCTGTCTATTGTTAATCAGGTGATATGTTGTTAAGTGGTATCAAGTCAGTTCTGACTCATACTGACCCTGGATAGAGCTTATAAGGAGTGGCTGGTTGGGCTTGAACCCCCAACCTTGTCATTAGTAGTGAGTGCCGATCCTACAGTGCCACACCCCAGTGGGTGGATCTGCAAAGGATAAGAATGTGGCTAGGCGGTATGTATATGGTTGCTTCTCTCATTCAGTACTGCAAGAGTATACAACATACATACAAGATAGAAAAGACCACAACAAAAAAACCCAAGCAAACACCAGTGAAAAAATAAAATGATAAAAGAGAAAAACAACAACAAAAACAGGCAGTAGCAAGAAATAAAGATAGAATAACTAAAAAGAGAAAAACAAAACCATCAAAGTCAAAAATAAGAGAGAAATAAAAAGCAAGGTAAAATGCTAAGCAAAACTTTCTAGTCATCAGTCACTGGTGTGCATCTGCTCTTTGAGTTGGAGTTGCCATCTCTTCCTAAAGTTTCAGGCAAAAGTTCAAGATGACTACCTAAGTCAGGCCATCTGTCTCCTTGTTTTTGCTGTCCCTGTTCAGCTTCTTCTACTCAGTATTCAATCCACTTTATCCTTTTCCTCTGAAGTTCAGGGTTCCAGGATTATCATTTATATCTGTTTCATTTGGTCTCCTGTATCTTTGCTATGGAGGGTCTGTGTGCATGTCTGCCTAGTCCACCATCTTGCCACACCTCTCCCTATCCTTTGATTTCTTGACTGCTCCTTCCATGGAAGTTGATTGTGAATCAAGCAAAATGAAATCCTTGACAACTTCAGTCTTTTATTCCTTTATAATGATGTTACTTGTTGGTCCAGTTGTGAGGATTTTTGTTTTCTTAATGCTAAAGTGTAATCTATACAGAAGGCTATAATCTTTGATATTCATCAGTAAGTGTTTCAAGTTCTGTTCATTTTGAGCAAACAAAGTTGTGTCATCTGTGTATCTCAAGTTGTTAATAAGTCTTCCTCCAGTCATGATGCTGTGTTCTTAATATAATCCAGTTTTTTTGCATTATTTGCTCAGCATATATATTGCATAAGTGTGGTGAAAGAATACAACCTTGACACATGTCTTTGCTGGTTTTAAACCATTTAGTATCTCCTTGTTCTGTTCAAATGCCTGCTTTTTGTTCTGTGTACTTGTTCTGCCTGAGCACAATTATGTATTCTAGAGTTCCCATTCTATACAATTATCCATAATTTGTTATTATTCACATAGTTGAATGCTATTACATAGTCAATAAAACTCACATAAACATTTGTTTGTTATTCTCTGCTTTTAGCCAAGATCCATCTGACATCAATCATGATATCCATCGTTCCATGTCCTGTTCTGTATCTAGCTTAAATTTTTGATAGTTTTCTGTCAATGTACTGCTATAACCAGTTTTGAATTATCTTCAGCAAAATTTTACGTGTGTGATAGTAATGATATTGTTCAATAATCTCTGTACTCTGTTGGATCATCTTTCTTTGGAATGAGCACAAATATGAACCTATTTGGTTGGCCAGGTAGTTTTCCTACAAATTTCTTGGCATAGATGAGTGAATGCTTTCAGCATTGCATTTGTTTATTGAAACATCTCAACCCTTGGAAACTTATTTTTTTGTGAGTGCAGCTTGGACTTTTTCCTTTAGTATCATTGGTTCATAATCATTTGGTACCTCTTGAAAATACTTACTGATGAAGATTAAAGATTATAGCCTTCTATATGAATTGTACCTTAATGTAAAAAATTAAAAAATTCTCACAAGTGGAATAATAAATCATATCATGATAAATGGAGAAAAGATGAAGGCTTCCAAAGACTTAATCCACAAGCAACATTCATGGAAGCAGCAGTCAGGAAATCAAATGACATATTGTATCAGGCAAATCTGCTGCACAAGACCTCTTTATAGTGTTTAAGATCAAAGATAGCAATTTGAAGACTAAGGTGTGCTTGACCAAAGCCATGGTATTTTCAATAGCCTCATATACATATCAAAGTTGGACAATGAATAAGGAAGACCGTAGAAGAATTGCTGCATTTGAGTTATGGTTTGGAGAAGAATATCAAACATATTATGGACTGCCAAAAGAACAAACAAACCTGTGTTGGAAGAAGTACAGCCAGTTAAGTCAGTTCCGACCCATTGCGACCCTGTATAGGGTTTCCAAGGAGTAGCTAGTGAGCTTGAATGGCTGACCTTGCAGTTCAAATGGCTTTGCAGTCTGGCATATTAACCCACAGTGCCACACCAGGACTCCATACATAATTATATCATGAAAATATCTAAGGGTTGTGTTATTAAACACTTACCATCTGTTATAGGCATACATGATTGTATTGAATCTCAAGGGTATGACTTAATCCCATTTTAAAGGTGAAGATTCTGTGTAGGGCCACATGAATAACAAATGGAAAGATTGAGATTAAAAAGAGACATCTCTGACCCTAACTACTAACCAAAAGTTTAGAAGTTTGAACCCACCCAGAGGAGTCTGTTAATCTTCCAAAAGATCACAGCCAGGAAAACCTCTGCATAAACACTTCTACTCAGAAACACACAGGATTGTTATGAGTCTGAATTGACTCGATGGCAACTGAAAAAACAAAACAAAAAATCTTGACCCTATCCTCTTTCTGCTTTATTTCCCTGGTTCACTTAACTTACATCTTTATCAGATATTTCTCACTTGAATGCTTATTTTGACTGGAATGGTCATTTTACTTACAGTGTTTATTCACTTCAGTTTCTTTTTAAAGACTTCAGGACATTAGATGTCTTTCTTAACTCTTTGTAATACAATTTAACAAGTCTATGCCTGAAAGTTATAGAAAAATTGGCAAATAAAAGAACTTCTACGCACAGGCATGAAATGTGGTCTGCATGAGCATGGATGTAAAAGGATTTGGAAGCTCTGTGTGGTCTGACAGCTGAATTTCACGGCAGCTCTAAAATGAAGGTGAAAGAAGGAAATTGCAGCAAACCAAATCAAATTAGTTCAAAGAAAAGGAAATGACTTTCCAAATTAATAAAGCTGAGCTGTTATACACATGCTAAACACCCTCATATTTTCAAATGACTATATGTCACTTTCTTGAGGCTGTGGGCAATAAAAGATTATTTTACACTGTTTTTCAATGAGCTAGCCAGATTTTCCAGATACTATGGTGCTGTTTCTTAAAATTCTGGGCTTGGTGTATCACTTGTCATGAAGAGAGGCTATGGCACAGAGGGGTGCCCTCTAGACCTAGATGTGGCCTGGAAAATTGGATGTGCTGCTTCAGAAGCTTTGAAAGCTGCCAACTTATGAGTTTGTTCTCACTCTGTATTAGTGCACAATTCCTCCATCTTAGTTATGTAAGAATTTCATAGAGGATTCAGAAGAAATCCCATTGTACTGAATTCATTTGGTATTTGCAATTTTATCAGCTTGATGTGTACAGGGGTATATATTTCTTTGTTGAATTCAGTTTTTAGATAACTAGACTCAGAGTTCTGTGTCTCATGCTCTCAAAACCTAAACTGTAGTGTAGCAGGGATTCAAGAAGTTTAAGAAATGAATGAACATCAATGAACGTCAAATGAAGGTCAATGCCTACAATGAGTAGATTATGTTTGCCTATACTCATTGTCTGGAGGAAACAGTTGCTGGAGAAGGATGTCATGCTGGGTAAGGTGGAGGGTCAGAGAAAAAGAGGAAGACCCCTAACGAGATGGATTGG
>NW_006408688.1:6350953-6351770 GCF_000296735.1 Chrysochloris asiatica | reverse complement strand
AAGTTTTTATTGTGGATTGAGTGAAAGTTTACAGGCAGATCATCAGTTTTACATTCAACAAATCATCCACCTTGTTTCATTACAATGATAATAATCCCCTCCATGTGCCATCAGTTAACAGTATTTCTCTCTATTCATGTTAGCTTTTTTTTAATAACAAAAAAACCCACTCAGGCATATATAATAATTTACACCTCCTAAGGGCACCTTTGGCAAGTCAGCCTCCTGGCCACCAGCTCTTAGTCCCTCTCTTCCCATGAATCTAGAGTCATCAGCCACTCCCCCTCTCCATGACACCATTTCTGCCTCTGGCTCTGCTGCTTCTCTAGATAAGGTCCTGCATTCTGCTTGTGCTCTTCTCTCTTGATTGTCCTAGGGTTCTCTGTTTCTGGACTCTAAGATTAACCACTCACCTGTTTTGTTATAAAACTTCTACATTTACAATTGTGACAGTCTCAATTAATCATGATAACAATTATTCACTATTGAATCATATGAATCTTATCCCCATCTCTTTTCACCAGACCCATCTAGACAAGATGAAAACGATTCAGTGGGGACTCTTTCAGCCCCCCAACCCCCCTACTCTTAAACTAAACTCCCTCTTAAAACTTTGTAAGCCAATCACTTCATGCCTTTGTTGCCCCCTCATTTTAGGTAGCCAATGTCTATGTTTCCTTTCCCTATCTACCCTGTGAACAGAGGGGATAGCATTGATACTTGATGTGAAGACTCCTTCCCTCTTTGTTGGTATTTAGACTTACTACCTCCATGAGTATAAGGAGCTCTGGTAGCGTAGTGGTTACAAATCGGGCTG
>NW_006408688.1:6333448-6350363 GCF_000296735.1 Chrysochloris asiatica | reverse complement strand
ACTGTGGTTGAACTCAGCCCATTTCTTCATTGCTGCCTTTCCCCCTCTTCCACTCACCAGTAGATCAATGTGGTCACCAGCAAGCTTACATGCTTGTTTATGTCTTCCCTTTGAGTTTCAGTCTTAGAGGGGAGTTTGTCCTGAAGGAAATTCATTGCTTGCCTTGATGGCTACCTTGCTTATTTTGTAGTAGCCAGTCATGCTGACATGTTTTGGGGGGGTTTTCCTGATGATCTTTGAAGATATATCTTCTGTTGCTCTAGCTGTTCCAGTCTGGTCTGCTTGTCCTTGCTAGTGGGAATGTCCTATCTTTATAAGGTTCTGGATGGGACTCAGGACTCCACCTAAGGTCGTATACTCTGCAAAGGTTTTGCATGAGGCCTATTTCACTGGGCAAGTTCTAGAATCCATTTTAGGTATTCCAATCAGTTATAGGCTGAAGATGAGCTTACAAGTTTTCTGTAATCATGTCTCCCAACATGTCTTTCTATCCCACTCAAGTGTCTATTTTACAATAGTAGGCAAGGGAAACCAATATCCATAAGGCAGTCAAGCATTTTAGTTTTATTTCCCCTCTTCAACCTATGCCTACATCCCTGTATCCCAGAGCCCTGTTGTTCCAAAGTTGAGTATGCATCACTATTTACTTCTGTCCCACTTAGGCCATGCAAACCTTTCTCAGTGTTCCCCTAGCTATCTTGTTCTTTTGCCTCCTCCCCCTTATTGTATTGCCCTCCCCAACACCCGAACTAAACCCTCTACCCCAACCCCATTGTTGTGGTTACCTTATATTCCATTAATTCTTCCCTCCATTTAAGATAGTCTATTTTATCCTGTAATCTACTTGACCTTACCATCTGGATCTCTGTTCCTCTGTGTTTATCTTCTTTCATATTGTAATTGTTTTGATAATAGTCTGACCTCCCAGATCCTCTGTTCTTGGCTCTTCCATTTGTCAGTTGAGTTTAGGGAGCTGCTGCCATGTACATCGTTCTCTGTTTGTTTTCTGTTCTTGTTGGTTTTCAGTCCACAGAACTTCCTTTGGGATGTTTTTCATAGCAGGGTTGGCTTTAGCAAAATCCCTTAGCTTCTGTTTATCCTGGAATATTTTGATTACACCATTGTTTTTGATTGACAGCTTTGCTGGGTAGAGGATTCTTGGTTGGCAGTTTTTTTTGTTTTTTTTTTTTTCTTTCATAGTTTTATATATGTCTCCCCATTGCCTTCTTGCCTGCATGGTTTCTGCTGTGAGATCCAAGCTTAATCTGACTTGCTTACCTTTGTATGTAATACTTCTCTTTTACCTAACTGCTCAGGACTGTCTCCTTATCTTTGATTTTGGAGGGCCTGATTATGATATGTCTTGGTGTTTTTTTTTAGGGTCTATCCTTCCTGGGGTTTGTTGAGCTTCTTGAATGTTTATCTTTTCACTTTTCAGAATGTTAGGGAAATTTTGTTCCAGCAGCTCTTCAACTATCGCCTCTGTGGACTTGGTGTGATTCTTTCTGTTCTGGAATGCCAATAATTCTTAAGTTATTCTTCTTCATGTTGTCCAGCATGAATCTTAAGACCTTATTTTTTCATCCTTTCTTCTGTCTTAGTGGTATTGAGAGGTTTGTCCTCCAATTCACTAGTTCTGCCTTCCATGTCTTCAATTCTACTCTTTTGCCCTTTCAGTATATTGTCCATTTCTGATATTCTATTATTAATCATTTGGACCTCTTTCTGTAGGTTTTGAATTGTTTCCAATGCTGTATCTATCTTATTTGATTGCTCCTGTAATGCTTTACTGACTTCTTCCTTATTTTTCTGAACTCCATTGTATAGTATTTTGATATATTTTATAATCATTTTTCTGAATTCCTTCTCAGGCATTTCCAAAGCCTGCTCATCTTCCAGTATGGAGTGTAGTTCTAATTCCAGCTCATTTGCCTAAATCACTTTATCACATTTCTGGACATGTGGAGATATGGTCATCTGTTATCTGTGGCCATATACTTAGATGGGTGTGGGTTTTTTTTTATGCTTTCTTATTGCCTCCAGGTAGATGTGATCAGGAGATGGGCTTCCCTTTTCACTCTTCTTCCTGAGAAATTTCAAGATGCCACTGTTTGTCATTTTGAAGTAACTCAGGATTTTATTTTCAGCATATTTCCTTTTTTAGTTTGCCTGTCCCACTCTACAATCTCTGATTAGGCCTTTTTCCAAGTGATAAATAGTTTAGGGCTGGCTGTGGCCATTTTGCACTGCCATTTGGTTTTTAGTAGAAACTGTCACTTTAAATTTCAAGGAGATCTGTGCGCATGCATAGTAGAATCCTCCAGGAGTGAGCGTAGTGTGTCCACTCATTCAGGCACCCTCTCTAGTCACCAGAATGGAGGTGCACAGACAGCGAGAGACCAGTTAACAGATACAAAAAAAGAGAACGTCCACACCTTTATCTTCATGGTTCTGTTAGGCATCTGTGACTGCTCTGATCCTTCCCCTGCTTGGTCTCACCTAAGATGGCAGTTCCAGGAGCAGCTAAGTGTCTTGAATTAGAAAGCAATGGATTTCTTGCTTCTGCTACAAATTCCCCTAGATGTAAGTCTTCCAACCTTCTAAATATTCCTTTATGTGTGATTCAGAGTTCTGGCACCATCCTCTGAGCCTGCTTGGTCTGGTATTCTGTGTTGTTGCTGATGGAGCTCCTCACTGCACTTCTACCTGATCTGCCATCTTGTTTGTTCTCTTGAATTAAATCTTGATAGTAAGTCAGTGTTGCTGTTGTTGAGTGCTGTCAAGTCAGTTTTGAATCATAGCCACCCTTTATAGGATTTCCAAGGAGTGGCTGGTGGGTTTGAACTGCTGATTGTGGGGTAGCAGTCCAGTGCTTTTCCTCCAATGCCTCACCAGGACTCCAATAGTAAATGTACTAAATAAAGCATAAAAATAAAAGAAAAACTATATACTCATTGCAAAAACTAGTTGGGGTCCATTTCTGCCTTCCTCTGGATTTATAAGGGGGAAGAAACGTCAAACTCAAAACCAGCCCAAGGCAGATTCCCATGAAGTGGATATCAGAAATGCCTCCACCTGACAGCCTTCTTCACCCTATTCTGATACCAATGAGGACTTCCACAGTGTTCTCTGCTTCACATCTGGGTTTCATAATCCATTGCAAGGGTCACACAGAACTCATAGACAATACTCACAATTATGAGTATTAGGGAAGTGAATAGGGTACAAATCAGTACAAAAAAAACTTGGATGTAAAGTTTTCTAATTAGGAATACATCTTCTCTACTGTACTTCTCAGTCATGTGGTCCCTCAGCCTTTGCCCTGCATAGACCAGTGTTATAAATCTCCTTTAGCCTGTCTGTAAATGCCCAAAGGGCACATTCTGCAAGCCAGCCTTCTGCCTGTACGTACTCAGTTTTACTCTCTCCATTAGCCTAGAAATCCAAAGTGACTCTGTCTCTTCCTGCAGCTTCCTCTGTCACCACCTCTGCTATAACTACTTTTCCAGGTAGGGATCTTATACTCTGCTCATGTTCTTCTTTTGTGGTGGTCCTGGGATTGTCTGTTCCTGCTTCTGAGATGGCTCCTTTGAAATCTAGTGGATGGCAAAACTAACCAATCCCAGCATTAGAGTCCTGTATATCCTATTTGGAGTTCTGGTGTGGTACTGCAGGTTAATGTGCTGGACTGCAAGGTTGGTTTGAACTACAGGGTTGGAAGTTCATGCTTACCAGGTGCTCCTCAGAAACCCTATACAGGTAGTTATGAGTTGAAACTGACTTGATGGCACTTAACAATACCACCACACCCTATTTGCATGTTCCCACACCACCACCCAATCATTTGATAGGAATCAAGAAAAGAACAGAAAAGAAAATTAAAGCCAGGTTAATTCTGACTCATAGCAAAACCCCACCCCCAATGTGCTTGAGAAGAACTGTGCTATGTAGTGTTTTCAGTAGCTGATTTTTGGGCAGTGGATGTCCAGGCCTTTCTTCTGAGGTGACTTTGAAGTGAGTGGTTTCATACCACCAACCTTTTGCTTAGCAGTTGAGTGCATTAACCATTTGCACCACCCAGAGACACCCAGTTTAAGAAAAATAATGTTACAATTAACTTTTAAATCTCCTATATATCTTAACCTTTTTTTCTCTACCACATGTCCTCACTCTCATAGGTAACGACTATCGTGAATTTTAGGTTTCTTGTTCAGTCTAGTGCTTTTCAATTAGAAATAAGTTCTTTCCTCTGTCCTTATTAAAACATGGCTATTTTTTTGTGGAGGGGTAATATTAATTTCTGTTTAAATCAACAATGACCATAAGGCTATGGTGTCAGGGTCAATACTGGCTTACTTGCTCAACACATATTTGTATTTTAATAGAAGTTTTCATTGTCTTTCCTCAAAGGAGTAAATAATACAGGAATTTCATCTTTCTTAGCAGGAGGAGTAAAGGAGAGCTATTTGGCAGGGAGCTGTTCTTAGCATTCCTAAACATTCCAGCTTGACCACCTATGCTGCTGCAGTTAATGGCTAGAGGCGTGATATCTCCTAGAAGCATGGAACTCTGGCACAGGGAAATGTGCTATGATTCCTCTTATTTAAGCATCGGCTCCTTCTGGATCCAATGGTTATGATGAATAGCTTAACCACTTTGTCATGACATGAGTCATGTTCAAAGCCAGGCTTGATAAATCAAAGCTGTTTTTCCAGAGAAGAAGAAAGAAGTGATTTACACTTTACTCTCAGACAAGAGTTTGTTTGTGACCACATGAGAGAAAAGCCTCTTTTCTGAGAATCTGACTAATCATCTTTGGGAACTTTCCAGAAGGAGGCTTTGCTCTTGTTTTTCTTTCATATGAGCGTGGATTTCCCACCTTTTTGCTGTTCTTCTCCCTTGAGTTGTTGTAGTTTTTTTTCTTTTTAAAATCAATCCCTATGCATTTCATTTCATTTTTGATGACTTCAATTTTTCCTAGATTCATACCTTGTACATTCCATGTTCTGATTATCAATGCGTACTTACCTCTGTTTCTTCTCATTTTGAGTCGTGCCCCATCTATAAATGAGTGTCTGAAAGCTTTGCTCCATCCAAGCCATTAAGATCAACTCTTCTTTGAGTAGTCAATTCTCCTTCAGTTTCATTTTGAGTGAGTTCTAACTGGCAGGGCTCATCTTCTAGCACTGTATCTGACAGTGTTTTGCTGCTATTCATAAGGTCTTCAGAGGTTGATCCCTCAGAAATGAACCAGCTATTCCATTTTCTTACTCTATTCTTAGTCTGGTAGCTCAGATCTATCCATCATGGGTGACCCTGCTGGTATTTGAAACTCCAGTGTCATAGCTTCCCATATCACTGCAACACACAAGCCACAACAGTACCACAAACTAACAGACATGTGGGGGCAAAATCATAGAAACCTTTATTAAACAAAAATATCAAAATGTGAAGCTGTTGTTTCTTGATCTATCCTCTATTTCAATCTATGCAATTCAGAAGGTGGTGTTTCCATGTCTCTAAGCCTTTCCTGGTGTGGCGTTGTAGGTAAGCACTTGACCAGAATTTTAGATTGAACTGCAAGGTCGGGGTTTCAAACTCACTAGCTGTTCCTTGGAAACCTTTACAGGGCTGCTGTGAGTCAGAACTGACTGAGCAGCACTTAACAACAACAACAACAACAACAACAACAACAACAACAACCCTTTCCTAAAGAATTCTGTGCTCTTCAATTTATACTGCATCAAAACAGCAGGTTTGACATCCACAAGGTACTCAATCATGTTCCTTCTCAATGTTTTTTTGAGTTTGGGGAACAAACAGAAGTCTGAAGTGGTAAGATCATGCCTGTAGGGTGGATGGGGTAAGGTTTCCCAGTGAAATAATCATATATCTTGCTACCCTAAAAAAATGAGCCGATGCATTGCCATGATGAAAAAACTCTTCCTTGGTGCACGTGTCCTGGCCTTTTCCTCAAGAACACAGTTTTCTATCCTCTTAAAACTTCTTCATAGCAAGCCATCACAATCCTTCTGTGTCCGTCATGAAAATCTATCAAGATTACCATTTTGGAATCCAAAATATGCCATAATCTTCTGAACTGACCACCCTGCCTTGAGTTGAACAGATCAGCAGATCATCTTGGATGCCACTGTTTTGAGTGAATCTTTTGATTTTTTAGTTTTTGAAGGCATCTTAAGGAGACTAAGACAAACGCATTACTGTGAGAATTTGTCTGCACGCCATTCACTGATCTCAGAAACATGTTTTGTGTGGAATGAACTTGTGCTATATTACTGGAATCCTAAAAGCAATACTCCTTTTATTTACCCTCATATATTTTAAACAAATATTTCTTTGTACCAAAAACTAAAACCAAATCTACTGTTATTGGGTCAGTGCCAACTCATAGTGACCCTAAAGGACGGAGTTGAACTGCTTCTTAGGGTTTTAGAGACTAGACATTTTTACTGGAGTAATCAACCTTATCTTCCTCTTATGGAACCGTTGATGAGTTTGAACCACTGACCTTGGCAATGAGCAGCCCAATGATTAGTCCACTGTACCACCAGAGTTCCTGATTTCTTAGTGGTGGTGGTGGTATGCTGTCTAGTCAATTCTGTATGGGGTTTCCAGGGCTATCAATATTCATGGGAGCAGAAAGTCTTGTTTTTCTTCCTCAGAGTCATTGGTAGATTCAAACTGCTGATGTTATGGTTAGCGACCCAGCTTGTAATCCACTATACTACCAGGGCGTCTTGATTTCTCAGGAAGCAGACATAAAAGGACTTACATTACCTGACTTGATGAAGGTTGATGAAGTCCCACTTCTGTTCTGACCTTCCTACAGCTTGAGTAAAATAGTCACATAAGTCAAAATCAGAAATACCATAGACTAGAATTATAATAGTGTTATATAATTATGTTATACTGTATAATTATAACTATAATTATGATAGGCAGGCTTTCATTACTCTTAAGGCCAATATCAGGGAACTAGAATTCCTCAAACTGGTGTCTAGACCCAGGAACATTTAGACAGGCTAATTTGCATGCTTTTCATTCACGTGTAGAGATTATCTGTAAAATATTTTAGCCAAATCACATATCTCAGAAACCATATCTAATTCTACCAAATGCAAGCATATTTCTATCATCTATGAGGGGAGGGATTTAAAGTTCATAGAAAAATTCCATTATCTTTTAATTCCATTTTTCCATGAACTTTTTGAAGTCCCCAATTATGCTAACAAGTCACTATTTCAAAATAAAATCATATTCCTATTATTCAATATATTAAATAGCCAACCCATCTAATGTTGATCAGAGATAAAAGATAGTCCAAACCTTTGCAGCTGCTGCATCTGGTATGTGACCTTTCAGATCAAATGTGAACTGACAGCATTTGGAGTGGGAATTCCTGATTAGAGCTGTTGTTTCTAGAATTTAGTTTAAATTAAGTTCTGGGGTGCTGCAGTTAATACATTCAACTGCTAACCAAAGGATTAGCGATTTGAGTCAAACCAAAAGAAAGGCCTGGTAATCTATTTCCAGACAAACTCAACCATTGAAAACCAAACCCTATAGATCATACTTCTACTCTGACACACATGGAATCACCATGAGTCAGAATTGACTCAACAATGTCTGTCTTAACATATACATAAACACACATTTAGATCTCAAATTGGGAGAGGGTCATGATGTGATAGTTTCCTTCATAGTGATAAGTATATTTTAATTTGAAATTAAGTATGAATTGTTTGCATATCAAAACAAAAGTTTGGTGTGTGTGAAGAAATTATTTTGGATTTTTTTTGTTTTGTTTTGTGATGTTTAATAAAATGCATCAATTGCAGTTTATTAAACATAACAACATTGGTTTGTTTATTCTAATAAACAGATTAGTTTGCATATTCTAATTTAAAATATATGCTTGAATCAGTGACTTAGACTTGCAAATTTAAGTTGAGCTTGGACAAAGTTCATTGACAGTGTTAAGTTTTACTATATACATATATATATATATATATATATATATATATATATTCATAAGAAGCTTTAACAACCAGTTATTTAAATTCTTTTAGAAGGACTAAAATCTATTAAGTGTATAATGCAGATTAAAAATTTTTTAAAGGTGTTTGGTGGTGGTGGTTTTGTGCCATTGAGTTGGTTCTGACTCATAGCAAACCTGTTTAAGGTTTCTGAGGAGCAGCTGGTGAATTTGAACTGCCAATCTTGTGTTTCAAACTGACCCTTCGGTCAAGTGCTTATTCTGCAGTGCCACACCAGAACTCCCCATGAATAATTCCTTTGGGGGCCTACAAAGAGAGCCCAAACCCCTCATTTCCATGGCTTCCCAAGTGAGTTGTTTGCCAAATAGTTGGTGTTATAATGCTGGAACAGGGTCATCGAGGTCATCTGAACAAATCCTTAGGTGAGAAAGAAACCAAGACCAAAGAAACATAACCAATCAACCAAGAACAGAGACAGGGTTAAATTCTGATCTCATGACTCTCAACCCGAACAACTCAACTCAACAGAGTTCTTTTCAATATCAGCAAGTATTTATTGAGTGCTTACTATCAACCAGGCTCTTTTTCAACATTCTGGGGATGCAGTAGTGAAGAAGACTAAGTTCTTAACCCTATGGAGGATGAGATGAATGGTAACTAAACACATAAAGGGAAAATGTCAGTTGGTGATCAGTGCTCTAAAGAAAAGAAAATGGGTTATGAAGAAGATTGTGTGTACCTGACATGTGGGTAGGGATTGCGATGTGACATCTTTTTTTAGGTCAGCCAGGAGGAAAATAATCTACGTAGTGTTAACATTTAAACTGAGTCCTGAGTGATGAGAGAAGGTTCCCAGTGACAGGCAAATTGCTGTGGGAAGACTGTTTGAACAGTACAAAGTAAAGCAAGTACAAAGACCCTGAGGCAAAGAAGAGCTTGAAAGGCAAAAGAATGAACACGGAAACTTGAAGAAAATGTAGTCATTTGGATTTTATTCTAAATGTAATAAGAAACCATTGGAAGATGTCTAGTAAGGAAACATATACAGGCATAACTCAACGATATTGCAGGCTCTGCCCCAGACCACTGTAATAAAGCAAATATTGTAGTGAAGTGAGTCACATGACTTCTTTTGGTTTCTCAGTTCATATTCAAAGTTATGTTTACACTTAATATGTATGGACTGACTCGATGGCACTTAACAACAATATTACAAAAGTATGTAATAGGATTATGAAAAAATTTGAAGTATTGTAAGAATTACCAAAATGTGACACAGAGACATGAATTGAGCACATGGTGTTGGACAAATGGCACCATAGACTTACTTGATGCATTTAAAAAAATGCAGGGTCTCTGTGAGTTGAAACTGACTCACAGATGGCACTTAACAACAAAGAGCGCAATAAAGCGAAGTGCAATAAAGTGCAGTAAGCCTGAAATCAGATTTAACTTTTTGTAGGATCACTCTCACTGCTATATGGAGACTTCGGGGAATGAGGGTAGGGGCAGAGATGACAGCAGAAAAAGGACAACCAGTTGAATCTCTATGCAGTCTCTAGATGAGGATGACAGTTATTTGAGCAAAGACGGTAGCACAAGAAATGGAAAGAAATAGTCCAATTCTAGATATATTTTGAAAATAAAAGCTATGGGCTATGCCTCAGAATTTGCTGTGACCAAGAGCTATTTCTTGTGTTTCTCTGACGAGTTTTGCATTATACTGATAGGCAGTACAACCATTGCTCAAAATTCGGGTTGCCTAGGAGTCCTGGTGTGGCGCTGTGGGCTAATGCGCCAGACTGCAAAGTCGTTTGAACTGCAAGATCAGTGGTTCAAGCTCACCAGCTGCTCCTTGAAACCCTATACAGGGTCGCTATGGGTCGGAATCAACTCGACGGCACTTAACAACAACAATATTTAAAAAGAAAAAAATATCAGAAAAAGACTGAAGTTCTGGTTCATTACAAATGAGTAAATCCCCAGCCTCAGACATGCCTAACTTCAACTCCCCTCATCATTCTAGAACACCTTGGATTGTGGAAATGCTTCAGGGCTATTTTTCAAGTTCTCAATGCTAATTATGTAGCTTGATAAAGCAGAAAAAAGCTTTAGGGAGAGGAGCTAAAGTCTAAGTCTTGGCACCACAATTTACCATCTGTGCAATCCTGAGAAAATGAATTGACTTTTTTGAGGCTTGGATGTATTGTCCAAAAAAGGACAAGGATTCTGGGATTTTTTTTTTTTTTTTCTTTTTCCATATGGCTGAATTAACTAGTACAGTACTTGGTGATGCTTGTACAAAAAGGGTAGTTATTAATCTTAGCTTGTTCTGGTGACCTCCTTTACTTTGCTGATACAAGGCCATACCAGAACTAGCGGGACTTCAACACTTCGGGTTAGAAATGTTATTGAGATTTTATGGATGATCTCAGTAATATAGTAAATATCTTCTGCTGTGTCCACAAAAGGATTTCAGTGACACTGTAAATATCTTCTGCTGTGTCCACAAATATTTGCAGTAGATGGACATTTATCACAGGCTGGCCTGAAACTTTGACTTTAAAGTTGATCTCCTAAGGACTTGTGAAATTGCTCTTCTGAATGTCACAGCCCTTAATGTTAAACATCTGAATTGAAACTTTCATTCTGAAAGACTCTGGATAAGGCAAAGTGAGAGTGGGTCCCTGGCTGGTGGAATTATCCAGCACATAAAATAAGAGCCTCAAGGTCAAAGACTAGTTAACCAAGCCAAGTAGAGATATTTTCAGACTTGCATGCAAATCAGAACCACTAGATTAAATATATCTGGGCATAGTATTCAGCCTGGTCAGTTCAGCCAATTCAGACCTCTTTTCCCTCCTGATTACCTATAATTTGTCATATGTACTTAAATGATTCCTTTTTGGCATCTTCAACTCTACTATTAGTGGAAGAATAAATCATACGATAATTTGTTGGCTCTATCCACAAATATCACCATCTTTCGTATTCAAGGTGTTTTGGAATTTTATCTTTGTTACCTCAAAGGTCAAGTGCCTCCATTTCATACTTACACTAAACAACACTGCTAAGTATGCAGTTAATTTCTAATTCCATGTCCACTAGTACTTCCTTCCCCCCTCCCCATCACATAGCTAAACATTCACTTAGGAAATTCACATATCTTTGATCTTTTAAAAATTTTGAAAACATGATAGCTAAGTAACCTCAAACATTATCCAAGCATATATGACACACTAGAACTGCCCTGACAGTTCTTAAAATTCGACAGCTTAGTGCAAAATCTGCAGTAAGAAACTATCAGAGAGCAATGACATGTTACATCGTCCATTATCACATAGATTCTAACATCTTATTGGTCATGTCAAATGAGTCTATACTGGTGGGGTTCAAACCCACCCAGCAGCCCTGTGTAAGAAAGACCTGGCAGTCTGTGTCTGTAAAGGCCACAGCCAAGAAAACCTTATGGAGTAATTCTATTCTTTAATACTTGGAGGCATCATGCTTCAGAATTGTCTTGATGGCAACAAATTTCATTTGGCATAATGATAATTACTTTGTAAGGTGTTTTATTTTTGTCAAGTTCTAAAAATATTTAGGCAAAGATTCCATTGTTCTGATAGTTATTATTTATGTTGTTAGGTGCTATCAAGCCAGTACCAACTGATAGCAACCTTACGCACAACAGAACCAAACCCTAACTAGTCCCATGCCATCCTCATAATTGCTATGAAACCTGAGTCCATTGCTGCCACCACCATGCCAATCAATCTCATTGGGGGATGTGGGAGTCTTCCTTTTCTTCTCAGACTCTCCATTTTACCAAATGTGATATCTTTCTCCAGTGACTGGTCCCTCCTGATAATATGTAAGAAACATGAGAGACAAAGTCTGGCCATCCTGGCTTCCAAGGAGCATTCTGGATGTATTCTTCCCAACACAGGTTGCTTTGTTCCTTTGGCAGTCTGTGGTACTTTTAATATTCTTCTCCAGTAACATAACTTAAATGCATCAATTATTTTATGGTCTTTCTTTTTCATTACCCAACTTTTATATGCATATGAGGTTATTGAAAATACCATAATTTGGATCAGTCACACTTTGGTCCTCAAACTGACATCTTTGCTTTTCAGCATTTTAAAGAGGTCTTATCCAGCAGATTTGCCTAATGCAATACATCATTTTATTTCTTGACTGCTACTTCCCTGAGTGTTGATAGTTGATCCGAGTAAAATGAAGTCTTTCACAATTTCAATCTTTTCTCAATTATTATGGATGTTGTTTATTGGTCCAGTGGTGATGAATTTGTTTTGTTTTTTTCTTTACAGTGAGTTGCAACACATACCAAAAGCTATGGTCTTTGATCTGCAACAGTAAGTATTTTAAGTCCTCTTCACTTTCAGCAAGCAAGATTGTATCATCTGCATATCATAGGTTGTTAATGAATCCTCCTCTAATCCTGATGCCACAGTTTCCTTCATATAATCCAGTTTTTCAGATTATTTGTTCAGCATACATATTAAATAAGTATGGTGAAAGAATACAACCCTTATGCACACTTTTCCTAATTTTAAACCATAAGAGCTAAAATATGACCTTGAACATATTCCATGTAAATTTAGAGACCATCTCAAGAAGAGATTTGATACATAAAACACTAATGACCAAAGACTATAATAGTTGTGGGATGACACCGAGAACACCATACAGGAAGAAAGCAAAGTTCATCAAAAATACAAGAAAGAAATAAAAGACCAAAATAGATGTCAGGAGAGATTTGGAACCTTGTTCTCCAGCATAGAGATGCTAAAGCAAATGGAAGAGATGAGAGTTTAAAAGAGCTGAACAGAAAATTTCAAAGGGCAGCTCAATAAGACAAAACATTATAATGAAATGGGCAAAGACCTGGAGTTAGAAAATCAAAATGGAAGAACATGTTCAGCATTTCTCAAGATGAAAGACTGCAGAAAAATTCAAGCCTTGACTTGAAAAATTGAAGGATTCTATGGACAAAATATTGAATGATGCAGAAAACATCAAAAGATGATGGAAGGAATAAAAGGAGTCACTATATCAACAAGAAATAATATGAAAAACTGGATTATACAAAGAAGAATGTGGCATCAGGATTGGAGGGAGATTTGTTAACAACCAATGATATACAGGTAATACAATCTTGCTTGTTGCAAGTGAAAAGGCCTTAAAATACTTACTGATAAAGATCGAAAACCACAGCCTTCATTCAGTGTGAGTTGTACCTCAAAGTAAACGAAACAAAAAATCTAACTACTGGACTAATAAATAACATCATGACAAATGGAGAAAAGTTTGAAGTTTCAAAGACTTCAGTTTGCTCAAATCAACCATCAACGCTCATGGAAGCAGCAGTCAAGAAATCAAAAATGTATTGCATTTGGCAAATCTGCTTCACAAGACCTCTTTAAATTGTTCAACAACAAAGCTGTCAGTTTGAGGACAAAGGTGCACCTGATTCAACTTTGGTATTTTCAGTAGCTAATATCTATGTGAAAAATTGAGCAGCAAATAAGAAAAATATTAGAAAAATTAATGCATTTGAGTTATAGTGTTGGAGAAGACTATTAAATGTACTATGACTGCCAGAAAAACAAACAATTGTGTTGGAAGAAGTATAGCTAGTATGCTCCTTAGAAAGTAGGATGGGTAACTTCATCTTTCATACTTTGGACATGTTATCAGGAGGGATCAGTCCCCGGAGGAGGACTTCATGCTTGAAAAGTGGAAAGTCATCAAAAAAGAGAAAGAGCCCAATGAGATGGCACCAACACTGGGCTCAAGCATAACACCAATTGTGAAATGGTACAGGACTGGGCAGTTTTCCTTCAGTTATGCATAGGGTCACTAGGAGTCGGATCTGACACTATGGAACTTAGCAACAGACTGAGGAACTGAGAAATGATAGTAAATAATTTGTACAAAGCCAACAGTTATGAAGTGGAACTCACTCAGTCTGGCTCAATAAGTTAAGTTGTTAGCTTCTACAACAGGGCTTCGGAATCTTGCAACTATTGACATTTTGGACTGAGTAAATCTTGATTGTGGGTGGCTTTCATGGGCATTGTAGGATGTTTAAGCAGCATCCCTGGCCTTTAATCACTAGATGCCAGAAGTACCTATCATCTACTCCCAGTTAAGACAAAAATTATCTTAGACACTTTCAAATTTTTCCTGGAGGTCAAAATTGCCCCTCCCATCACTCCTTGAAAGAGCCTAATAGCATAATGGCTTATGAGTTGGGCAGGTAATCACAAAGTTTGAAGGTCAAAAATGAGGCTTTCTGATCATGTAAAGATTTACAGCCTTGACAACCCTATACATGGTTGCTATGAGTCTGAACCAACTCCACAACACACAGCACCACTCACAATGACCACTCCTTGAGAATCACTGCTCTCCACTGTAATATTGTTGTTAAGTGCTGTCCAGTCAGTTCTGACTTACAGTGACCCTGTATAGGATTTATGAGGAGCAACTGGTGAGTTTGAACAGCCCATCTAGAGATTCAAACTATTACAGCAAGAAAAAGACAAAGAATAGCTATGTTTACATTTGTAGAGAAAAAGATGTTTTTCTCAGAAATTCAGGGATTAATGTCACCTTTTATCAAATGGCTCCTCATACAATATTTAAGTAATATTAACTCTAATTTGATTGTGCTTTCCTTATTCCATCATTGATTTTCCTAAGTTAGAAAATTTCTCATCTATGGCCAACAACCTGCTTTGATGGCCATTTCACTGTTTCCTTCAAGTCTGTTACTTAGTCATTTAAAGAGGTGTGCAACTTCGTAGGGAGTGACTGAGGCTGATCTCAGTGAAACACAACAGAGCATCTCGAGATGCTTCCCAAGATTCTTTCATGACATTGAAGGTGTGAGGAGAGGCAAGCACAAACAGAACTTCCTTCCTTTTCAGGGAAGAAAGTTGTTCTCCTCTTTGGCCCAACAGCAAGATATTGTTGCCTTGTTCCCTAAACAGTGGGTTAAAAATTGTGTGTTTACAGGACTATAAAGGTTTATGTGTTTGCTTGGTACAGCTCAGACTGGTTGTTGTTCAAAGAAATATGTTGAAAACATTTTTTTAAAATTATTATTGTTGTTAGGTTCCATCCAGTCAGTTCCAACTCATACCTACCATATGCACAACAGAGTGAAACACTTTCCAGTCCTGCTCTAGCCTTACCATTATTGTTATGCTTGAGTCCATTGCTACTGCCACCATGTCAATGCATCTTGCTGGGAATCTTTCTCATTGACTCTTTTCCAGGTATTGCCCCTCCTGATAACATGTCTGAAGTATGAAAGATGAAGTCTTTCCATACTGGCTTCCAAAGAGAATTCTGGCTGCATTTCTTCTAACACAGATTTGTTTTTTGTTTTTGTTTTTCTGGAATTCCATGGTATTTGTAATATCTCTTCTCCAAAACCAGAATCCACTTGAATCAGTTTTCTATACTTATTGTATAACTTTCATTAGCATATGAGGCAGTTGAAAATACCAGGACTTGGGTCAGGCACACCTTAATCCTCAAACTGGTGTTTTTGCTCTTGAACGCTTTAAAGAGGTCCTTTGCAGCTGATATGCATAATGCAATACATTATTTGGTTTCTTGACTGTTACTTCCATGAGTGTAGATTGTAAATGCAAATAAAATTAAGTTTTTGACAATGTCTTTCTTTTCTCTATTTAGCATGAAGTTATGTATCGGTGCAATTGTTAAGATTATTGTTTTGTCTACACTGAGGTGCAATACAATCCATATTGAAGGCTGTAGTCTTTGATCTTTATCAGTATTTTAAGTCCTTTTTGCTTTCAGCAAGCAAGGTTGTGTCATCTGCATATCTCAGGTTGCTAGTGAGTCTGCCTCCAATCCTAAATTGAATAAGTATGAAGAAAGGCTAGAACCCTGGTGCACACCTTTCCTGATTCTAAACCATTCAGTATCCCCTTTTTCTACTTTAATAACTGCCTCTTAATCTATGTACATAAGAAGCTCTGGTAGCGTAGTGGTTACGAATCGGGCTGCGAACCTTAAGGTCTGCAGTTCGAAACTACCAGCTGTTCCATGGGAGAAAGATGAGGCTTTCTGCTCATATAAAGATTTACAGCCTTGGAAACCCTATACAGGGTCGCTGTGAGTCGGAACAGACTCCATGGCACATAACCAACCAACAAACCAATCTATGTACAATTTCCTCATGAGCATGCGCAAGTGCTCTGGAATACCCATTCTTCCAAATGCTGTACATAGCTTATCATGATCCAAACAGTTGAAAGTCTTTGTATAATCAAAAAAGCACAAGTAAACATCTTTCTGGTTCTCTCAGCATTCAGCCAGAGCCATCTGATGTTAGCAATGATATCCCTCATTGCACATTCTCTTCTGAATATGGCTTGAATTTCTGATAGGTCCCTGTCAATGTACTGTTGTAACTGTTTGGGGATTATCTTCAGAGAAAATTTACTTGCATGTGATATTAACTAATGATATTATTCGAGGCTTTCCATTTTATTGTGTCACAACTCTTTAAAATGGGCATAAATATGGATCTTTTCCAATGGGTTGGAAGGTAGCTGTCCTCCAAATTTCATAACACAGATGACTGAAGGTCTCCAATGCTGTACCAGTTTGTTGAAAGACTTCAATTTGTATTCCATCAGTTTCTGGGGCCTTGTTTTTCGCCACTGTCTTTAGTGCAGCTTGGACTTCTTCCTTCACAAGTACCATTGGCTCTTGATCATAGGCTACCTCTTGAAATGGTTGAACCATTTCTTTTTGGTAAAGTGACTCTGCATTATTTCAATCTGCTTTTGATGCTTTCTGCATCATTTTGCCCATAAAATTTTCAGTATTGC
>NW_006408688.1:6329673-6330952 GCF_000296735.1 Chrysochloris asiatica | reverse complement strand
TTGTTTTTGTAGATGTGTAGTAATTTCCTATATATTTTAGAGATGAGTCCCTTATCCGATATGTCGTTGCAGAAGATTTGTTCCCAGTCTGTGGGTTCTATTTTTACTCCCTTGGTGAAGTCTTTTGAGGCACACACGTTTTTAATTTTTGTATGTCCCATTCGTCTATTTTGTCTATTTTTGTTTGTGTATTTTTCAAAATGTGTGGCAGTCTGAATATTTCCTTAATTAGCTCTCTCACGTTCGTCCCTATTTTTTCATTGATGATCTTCATAATTTTAGGGTTCACATTTAGATTTTTAATCCATGTTGAGTTCATTTTTGAATAGGGTGTGAGGCAAAGGGCTTGTCTCAGTGTTTTACATATCACTTTTCAGTTCTGCCAGCACGGTTTGTTAAAGAGTCTGTCTCTTCTCCATGCAATGTGCCTAGTCACTTTGTCGAAAATCATTTGGCTGTAAGTGATTGTGTTAATATCTGAATTCTCGATTCTATTCCATTGATCAATGTCTCTTTCATTGTACTAGTACCAGGCTGTTTTGACCACCGTAGCCATATAGTAAAGTTTGAAATCTGAGAGTGAGAGACCTCCAAACTTGTTCTTCCATTTAAGCAGTGCTTTGCTTATCCTAGGTCTCTTTCCTTTCCATATAAAATTACTAATTGTCTTTTCCATTTCTTTGAAGAATGTTGTTGGAATCTGGATTGGGATTGCACTGTATGTGTAAATTGCTCTGTGTAGTATTGACATTTTCACGATGTTGAGTCTTCTTATCCAGGAACATGGTATGTTCTTCCACTTCTGTAGGTCTCTTTTGATTTCTTGTAGTAATGCTTTGTAATTTTCTTTGTATAAGTCCTTTGTTTCTCTGGTTTTGTTTATTCCTAAGTATTTCATCCTTTGTGTGGCTACTGTAAATGGTATTGCTTTCCTAATGTCCTTTTCTCACTATTGCTGTTGCTGTAGAGAAATACAATTGTTTTTTGTATGTTAATCTTATACCCTGCCACTTTGCTGAATCTTTTGATGAGGTCTAATAGTGTTTTTACTGAGTCTTTGGGGTTTTCTATGTATAGGATCATATCGTCTGCAAACAGGGAGAGTTTTACTTCCTCTTTGCCAGTTCAGATGTCTTTAATTTCTTTATCATGCTGTATAGCTCTAGCTAAAACTTCCAGCACGATACTGAATAGGAGCGGTGATAAAGGGCATCCTTGTCTGGTTCTTGTTCGCAGGCGAAAGGCTTTCAGTTTCTCTCCATTGAGTGTGATGTAGGCT
>NW_006408688.1:6327140-6328819 GCF_000296735.1 Chrysochloris asiatica | reverse complement strand
ATCTCATTTATTTCTGCTCTTATCTTTATTATTTCCCTTCTTTTGGAGATTGTAGGTTCCCTCTGCTGGTCTGCTTCTAATTGTTGAAGATGCTGAATTAATGTGTTGATTTTGGCTCTTTCCTCTTTTTGAATGTGTGCATTTATTGCAATAAATTGTCCTCTCAGAGCTGCTTTCGCCGTGTCCCAAAGATTTTGATATGTTGTGTTTTTATTCTCGTTTATTTCCAGAAACTTTGTGAATTCATGTTTAATTTCTTCTTTTACCCAGCTGCTTTTCAGCAGGGTGTTATTTAGTTTCCATGTCTTTGATTTTATTGATTTGGCCTTCTTATTGTTGATTTCTAGTTTTATGGCATTGTCGTCTGAGAAGATGCTCTATAGAATTTTGATGGTTGTGAATTTATGGAGGCTTGCTTTGTGTCCTAAAATGTGGTCAATTCTGAAAAATGTTCCATGCCCACTGGAGAAGAATGTGTATTGTGCTGTTGTTAGATAGAATGTTTTGTATACATCTTTGAGGTCAAGTTGGTTGATTGTGTTGTTAAGTTCCTCTGTAGCATTGTCGAGTTTCTGGTTGTTCTATCCATTTTCGAGTGGTGTGTTGAAATCTCCCACTACAATTGTGGATTTATCTATTTCCTCCTTCAATTCCATTATGGTTTGCTTCATGTATCTTGGTGCTCTTTCATTGGGG
This sequence comes from Chrysochloris asiatica, assembly GCF_000296735.1. Taxonomy (NCBI): domain Eukaryota; kingdom Metazoa; phylum Chordata; class Mammalia; order Afrosoricida; family Chrysochloridae; genus Chrysochloris; species Chrysochloris asiatica. Next base: position 6,328,123 of record NW_006408688.1, on the reverse strand, counting down.
ACGTATATGTTTATAATAGTTACGTTGTATTGCTCGATTGACCCTTTGATCATAAGATAGTGTCCTTCTTTTTCTCTTATGCTGGTTCTCATCTTAAAATTTACTTTGTCGGAGATTAATATAGTGATTCCTGCTTGTCTAGTGTTACAGTTGCTTGGTAAATTTTCTTCCATCCTTTTACTTTTAGTCTAGTTTTGTCTTTGTATGTAAGGTGTGTCTCTTGCAAACAGCATATTGATGGAGCTTGTTTTCTTATCCATTCTGCCACTCTTTGTCTCTTCACTTGTGCATTCAATCCATTGACATTCAATGTAATCATCGATAAGTATGAGTTGATTGCTGTCATTATGTTGCTTTTTTGGTGGTGGTGATCATTCTTTGGTTCTGCTTTCCTTCTTGTGTTGGTTTTATGTCTTTTGAGTTGTTTTTGGTCGGTTTCCTCCTAGTTTCTCTGTTCACTTGTTCTCCTTGGGAATTCGTTTTTATGATATGTTGTGGAGTGTTAGCTTTCTTTGGGGTTACCTTGTAGTCTACTAACTTTTCTCTGCATTTAGGATACTCCATTGTAACCTGTAATTTACCTGGCATCCTCACCACCTGGGCTTCCATTTCTGCATTTGCCCCTTCTTTGTCATTGATATGTTTTTGGCCTTCAGTTGATCTCCCCGTTCTTTTGATTTTGTCGTTTAGTCTAGTTCTGTTGTGGATTCTGCTATTTGTTGGCTGTGTTCCAGGTGGTGTTGCCATACTTGTCAATCTCTTTTTGTTGTCTGTTCTTGTTTGTTGTCTGTCCAGAACTCCCTTTAGGATGTTTTGAAGTGCTGGGTTGGTTTTGATAAAATCTCTCAAATTCTGTTTATCCTGGAATGTTTTGATCGAACCATCATATTTGATTGATAGTTTTGCTGGATAGATGATTCTTGGTTGACGTTTTTTTTCTTGCAGAGCTTTGTATATGTCTCCCCATTGTCTTCTCGCCTGCA
>NW_006408688.1:6325468-6326335 GCF_000296735.1 Chrysochloris asiatica | reverse complement strand
TTGTTTCTTATTGGTCATGGTTATTGTTTTATTATTATTATTATTAATATGATCAGGAGATGGGCTTCCCTTTTCATCTGTAATGCGTAGCAGATATTGTTAGGTCTTGTCTAAGTGGTGGAGTATTATGTTGTAGCTTGGCTATATGGCCACAATTGCTGTTGTTTCTTCTTATGGGACTTAGGGAGGATAAGTTCCCACCTCCAGGAGGGATGTGTAATCCAGAGGACTAAAAGCAGAAGTAATATAAACACATGGACAGAAATCACCACATTAGAGCAGATATGTGGCTTTGGTTAACTTTTTCTGTTCCCTGTCCTACCAGAACAGCCTCTGGAGGATCCCTGCTGCTAGCTAGGAGTGGGGGCAGGGGGCTTAGATGCAGCAACAGATGGGGGATAATGGATGACGTCAAAAATCTGCTGCCGACTTTCTCACACTCTCCATGCATGGGTGAGCTGCATCCGGCTGATTTTTACTGGGATATCAAGCCAGGACAGGGAAACTTGGGGTGGGGGGAAGCTAGGTCGCCTCTTGCACTTCTTTTTTTTTTTTTTTCTTTCCCCACTGGAGACACTGCTTTCCGAACCAGTTGGCCCTGGCTCCGCCCTCTAAACTCTGCAGTTGCAGGAGCGACCCGTGGACCTGCAGGCAAGAGTCCCAAAATACGCGTCTTTCTTTATCCTTATTAGCTCGATTTCTCAAAAATGTGGGTTCAGGAGACTTTATGATAGTTTAAAAGCCATGGGACTGGTATATGAACGTTTCCTTTGTGAGATCCCACTAGTTTTTCCCTGGAGCCCGGTCCCTACCTTACTTCCCTGGCTGTCCTGCCGTACTGGACTGCCCTTTGAATTTTTTTTTTTT
>NW_006408688.1:6313406-6323629 GCF_000296735.1 Chrysochloris asiatica | reverse complement strand
TGTAGCATAGTATTCCATTGTGTGTATGTACCACAATTTGTTTATCCATTCTTCAGTTGATGGGCACTTTGGGTGTCTCCACCTTTTTGCTATGGTAAATAGTGCTGTTATAAACATTGGTGTGCATACGTCTTCTGCTGCTATAAACATTGGTGCCTTTGAATTTTTATGTTCATCTATTTACTTCCTCATTTCTTTCATTCATGTTAACTTCTATATGCTCAAGAGCAAGTTTCAAAATCTCTTCTGACATTCATTTTTGTCTTTTCTTTCTTCTCTTCTTAATAACCATTTGCTTTCTTCCTTTATAACAGGGATGGGAAATAATTTAGTCTGGCCCTATCAAAGAAACCACAGGCAGGACTTGAAATTCAGTAGATCTAGGAGCTTTTTTCATAGCAACATAAATTTATATTAAGTGATGTTATAAATATTCAAATGGCTGTTGGCAGAAAAAAAAGTTCCCCACTCCTGTTGTATAATGTTCTTGATACCACAACTCCTCTGTTCTTCAGTCATTAGTGTTTAATGTATTACATTTGTTCTTGAATTCAGGTGGGATATATTCAAGGTCATATTTAGACTACTGTGGACTTGCTTTAATTTCTTCAGGTTCAACTTGAATTTACATATGAGCAATTGATAGTCTTTTCCACAGTCTGTCCTGGATGATGATATTGAGTTTTCCCACCAACTCTTCCCATAGATGTAGTCAATTTGATTCCTATGTATTCCATCTGGTAGGTCCATGTGTATAATTACTTTTATGTTTCTTGAGAAGGCTTTTGCAATGAATGTTGTTGTTGCTGTTGTTAAATGCCATTGAGTTGGTTCCAACTCACAACAATCATGTACAGTGTTTCTGAGGCTTTAACAATCTTTGTGGGAGAAAATAGTCTCTTCTTTCTCCCATGGAGCAGCTGGTGGTCTTGAATTACCAATCTTGTGGTTCACATTCCAGTGCTTATCCTATGGAGCAACCACACTCTGAATAAATCGTTGGTCTTTCAAAATTCTATCATGTGATCAGCAGCATCATTTCTATCACCAAAGTTGTGTCTTCCAACCAGATCCTTTCTCTTTCCACCTTAGTATTTTAACCACCTTTAATTATCAATGCATTTTGATTGTATTTTTGATCAATTTCAGACTGAAGAAGTTGATAGAGTTCTTCAATTTCATCATTACTGGCTTTAGTGGTATTAACTGGTCTTCCTTGTAGGCATATAGATATTATACTATCACAAACACCATCGTACTTCAAGATAGATCTTGATATAGTCGTTTTAATGATGAAAGCAATGACATTCCTCTTGCATTTGTCATTCCCATTACAGTAAACCGTATGCTTGTCAGATTAAATATAGCCAATACCAGTCCACTTCAGCTGACTAATGCCTAGGATATTGACACCTGTATGTTTCATTTAATTTTTGACAACTCCCAATTTTCTTAGATTCATACTTCATACATTCCATGTTCAGATTATTAATGGATGTTTGTAGCTGCTTTTTATAGCTTCTGAATATCTTTTGTGTCTAAATACACTTAGTTGAAATTTAATAAACCTTTTCACAGCTTTTCGGATGTCTATACCTAAGGACTCTTGGTATGGCACTGTAGGATCAGCACTGGACTGTTCAAACCCACCAGCTGCTCATTAGAAAACCCTATACAGGGTTGCTATGAGTCAGAAGTGACTCTATAGCACTTAACAACAACAACAAACCCAAGAAAATTACTTTGGTAATCTTAGAAACTGTTGCCAGAATGAACATGCTTCCTGGTCAAAATCTGGTAAGAAGCTTGGAGAAAGCACTTGATCAATACACAGTGATGCAGTTGTTTTTGTGGACTGTGCTTTTTCATGAACTCAATCCAAGCAAATCATACTGTACATATTTCATCAGTTAATGCAGTATCTTTTAAGAAATCATATAATGCTCAACTGGAATAAAAATATCACATTATGTATCACTCAGTTTTTGATAGCTTGTAGACTGTAAGACTTCTTTTCGAGGTAATAATTTTGTTCAATATTGCTGTAATAAGTATTTATTGAGTATCTGCCAATTGCTTAAAAATACATGTCTTGTTCTCATCCCACCAACAACTTCTCTGGCAGCTAACTATAGTGAAATTTTCACTCAGGGAGAAATCAAGAGGCCTTGTGTTTCATTGTTCATTCTACTGACAATACACATATTCTTCACTTAGCAACATAGTTAGATTGACAGACCAGGTCAATATTTGAAAATCAAGATTATGCAAAAATAAAGTATGAACACATCTGATCACAAAATGGAGAATGACTACATCATTATATAACTGCTGAATTAGATCATTACATAAATATGAAACCACTAAGAATCATATCCTAGCCAAATTGACACATAACCTTAACTGTCACAACAGTGTTATTCTCAACTTGCACCTTAGCATTTGTTACTGCCAAATGTACTATATAAATGCACAAAATAATTGGATAGTAGACTTTATACAACTGTTGTAAATGTGAAATGTTGGATAATGAGATAGTTGATATGTGAGAAGTAGGTTTATAGTAAGTTACAAACTTGAGTAAGCTCCTTAACCTAAGAATCTGTTTCCTTAACCATAAAATGAGGAGGTTGAATTGTTAAAGACAGTGGTTTGTTCTTCTACAATTAAATAGCTCTGTCATATTTAAAAATTCTTTTTTAGCTAAAAAAATTTTGAGATTTTGTTATATGCCACGAACTCTTCTGGGCACTTTACATATATTATCACACATAACCTTCACAACAGCTATATGAAATAGTATTATTTTCATGTTTGAGATGGGAAAAAATTTAGGTTCAGTTCAATGCTTCACCAAGAGGAAGTCTACCACCATGGTGGAGAGGGAGTCACACTAGGTAGTGAGCAGAAGAGGGGCCAACTCAGAGACTCTGTTTCCACCTATGACAGGTCCTGGTACTTAATAGGCAATCAGTAAACAGTGAAGACATAAGTAAATGAAAACTAAAACTTTGCACACTTTCATCATTTAGCACATCAAAAAGGATGGGAAATATAGTTGTAAGTTTAGAATCCACTCAATAGTTAATATTCCTAGTTTTATAATAGCTTGAGAGATTTGGACTGAGTTTTTGATGGGTCAAAATTACCCTTGACCTAATTCTTTAAAAAGGGAGCTCTGGTAGCATAGTGGTTACGAATCGGGCTGCGAACCTTAAGGTCTGTGGTTCGAAACTACCAGGCGCTCCGTGGGAGAAAGATGAGGCTTTCTACTCCCGTAAAGATTTACACCCTCGGAAACCCTGTACAGGGTCGCTATGGGTCGGAACCGACTCGATGGCACTTAACAACAACAACAACAATTCTTTAAAATGTATATTCATAGGATGGAAGAATTTAAAATTTTAAACATTAACTGTGGCTTCTTTCTGGTAATTCTGAAAGTGTGGGATTTTTCAGTGTGGGGCTGCTAATCTCATGATCAGCAGTTCAAAACTACTAGCTGTTCCATGGTAGAAAGATGAGGCTTTCTGCTCCTGTAAAGATTTACAGCCTTGAAAACCCTGTACAGGGTCACTATGAGTCAGAATCGACTTCAAGGCACATAACAACAACAACAACGCTGGCTCATATAATCATCAAATTTTATTTGTAAGTGGTTATATTTAATTACAATTTTATTTTGAAAAATTTCATAGGAAAGTAGAGATTTTGGTAGATAGTTATACATCATGCTTTTTTGTTTTTTAGATGAAATGATGCTTTTAGATGATTTTGGCAAACACCCCCAAAAAAGGTCAACTAATAAATGATTCTAGAAGAGGAAAAAAATCAAGTTAGTAAAATGTCTTACTTAAGTTCAAATGAAATATTACACTGTCCCTTTTATGCATGAAACATACCATAAAAATAAGTAAATATAATTTATTTCTGAAAAAGACCAAATAATAATTGAAACTTCAATATTTGTTACTGTTGTTAATTATCTCCTTTTATTTCCATTTGGGAGTAACAGCAAAAAATAAAAAAATGCAACAGTGTTTATTGTCAAGACCAAAATTAACCACTGTAAGAATGAGCATCTGTGAAATAATGGGAAGAGTGATGAAGTGAGTGATGTCCAGACCTCGTTCTTAAGAGAACATCTCAAATTAACAGAGAAAGAGAGTGAGCACAATCCAGGGATTCCACATTTCCAGGTCTTACAAATGTTGTTTGACATCAAAATAATGAAATAATGAGGTTGGCTCCAACAAAACACTTGTATCGAAACAAATCTTTAAAAAATTTTATGTAGACACACACTGGTTTCTCTAAGTTATTTAAATATCATGTAGAGAAGTGGCTGAGATACTTACAGGATACAGTTATTTCATAGCAGAGTTTCCATTACTTATAGTTTGAAATGTAACAATGGATTCTATAATCCAATGATATAAATTGTAAAAGAAATTGAGATTCAAATGTAAGAAAGTTGATCATTGTGTATGTGATGAGGGTATTCTCTAGCTACTGTATTCATCTGCAAATATTTAAACTTTATTTTGTTGACTCTCCAAAGATTCAACCGTTAACAAAGCCTCCTTCCATGCCTCAAAATTATGCCTTACGTATCTAAAATAGTTTTTCTACATAGAATATCTTCAATAAAGTATTTGGTTTTAGTTTTAAAAGTCTGGAAGATAGATACTTTCTATTTCCTATTTATTCAATTATTCACTTTAATAGAGTTGAAAATAATTTATTGGTTCTCTTTTATATGCCAGATACTGTGTTGAGTGTTGTACATATGACAATGAGCAAGCGCAATCCCTGTCATTGAATGAAAAATCCTTCTAATAAGGACAGATCCAATTACTATACTCAGCGATAAGCATTTCAATCTTTCCAGCACAACTCACCCAGCCTCTGGAGGTCCCAGACAAATGACATCTATGTTGAAATATGAAGGACTATTAGTAGTCATCCAGGAGATGGAGTAGTATGGAGTGGAAGAAACTCAGAGAAAAGAGGTGTTTTATGTAAAGAAAATAAGATGGGCAGAGTCATGAGGTTAGAAGAAGCATGAGGTATTATAGACACTATAAGCAATCTGTAATTATGGGACAAGCAAATTTTGTTCCCATTGCTATATCCTACTTACACCCTCTTTTGACTCTGACAGGATATTTAAATTAATATATGTGAATTTGTACTACATATGGAAATAATATTTTCCCTAAACTGTCAAATATGACGTCAAACTGTGCTTTGCCTTTTTACTGTCTCATACCATGTTCTCTCACATCCACTTAGCACTGGTGTCTGACTCCTTCATACTACTCAGCTGCCTTCTGATTATGTCCTTGTAAAATGGCAGTAGTAATAGTGTTAGAACTTGTCTAACTTCAAGGGGTATGATACAAATCAAGATCAGTCCAAGGCTGATCCCTATGAGGTGGAGGTCAGACATACATTCACTCTCCATCCTTTTTTATTATTTTTTTCAACCAATTCTGACACCAGTTGTCCTCTCCATGACACTCTCTAATTCTTGCTGAGTCCAACAATCCATTGCACTGTCCACATAGAACTCACTAATTACACTTACAGTTAAGCAGTTTATTAAGGAAGTAACAGTACATCTCAGGATCACCATCAACAGGCTACAACTAGGGATCAGGACTATGAAGGCAAAGTCTCCCTTCTTCAGTGCAGGTTAGTTCTCTCAGCATCTCTTGACCAGTCAAAAAAGCAAGCCCTTCTCTCTTCTGAACATGCCACTTGCAGCTGAGAACAGGATTCCTGTTGGTCTGTTCACGACAGGCTACTTTTCCCTCTGAGGATAGATTTCTTTTCATTCCCTTTGGGACAAACATCCTCTCAGTTCCCTGAGGACAGATCCCTTTTGTCCCCCTGAGGACAGGTTTCTCTCATCCCACTAAGGAAAAAGTTCCTCTCAGCTGCGTATACGATAGGCCTCTTTGCCATTGGCCTCCCTGCCATCTTCTCAGCTACCTCTCACCATCTCCAGTGTTACAGTCTTCAACACAGGTTACAGTTCGTTTAGAGATTCTTTGCCTCATCTCTCTCTCTTTCTGCTTCTTCCCTTTTCTTTCTTCTTTCTGCGTTTTGCTTCTGTTTACTTCCTGTCTGAAAAATCTCAGAGAGTGGAATTAGGTTTTTAGGGTTGTGTGCCATCCAGTCAGTACCGACTTATAGTGGCCTTGTACACCACAGAATGAAACACTGTCTGGTCCTATGCCAACCTTACAATCATTGCAACATCTGTGCTCATTGCTATCACCACTGTGCCAATCCATCTTGTTAGTGGTCTTCCTCTTTTTCTCCAACCTTTCATTTTACCAAACATGATATCCTTCTCTAGGGACTGGTCCCTCCTGATAATCTGTCCAGAATATGATGGAAGAAGTCTGGCTATCCTGGCTTCAAAGGAACATTCTGCTGTACTTCATCCAACACAGATTAGTTTGTTCTTTTGGCAGTCCACAGTACTTTCAATATTCTCCTCCATAACTCAGATGCATCAATTCTTCTATGGGTTTCCTTATTTACTGTCCAACTTTCATATGCATATGAGGTTATTGAAAATATCATGACTTGGGTCAGGTGTATCTTAGTCCTCAAACTGACATCTTTGCTCTTATGCAGCATATTTGCCTAATGCAATGCATTGTTTGATTTCTTGACTGCTGCTTCCATGAGTATTGATGGATCTGATTAAAATGAAGTCTTTTGATAACTTCAATCTTTTCTCCATTTATCATGATGTTGTTGGTCCAGTGGTGAGGATTTTTGTTTTCTTTACATTGTGGTCTTTGATCTTCATCAGTAGATCCTCATCACTTTCAGCAAGCATGCTTGTATCATCTGCATATTCAGGTTGTTAATGTGTTTTTCTCCAATCCTGATGCAACATTTTTCTTCATTTAAAGCAGTTTTTCCGTTTACTTGCTCAGCATATAGATTGAATAAGTATGATGAAAGAATACAACCTTGGTGCACACCTTTCCTAATTTTAAACCATTTGGTGTTCCCTTGTACTGTTCAAACAACTGCCTCTTTGTCTATGTACGGGCTCTTCATGATCACAAGTAAGTGTTCTGGAATACTCATTCTCCCAATGTTGTCAACAGCTTGTCATGATCCACACAAATGAAAGTCTTTGTGTAATCAATAAGGCAAAGGTAAATATCTTTCTGGTATTCTCTGCTTTCAGCCAAGATCCATCTGATGTCAGCAATGATATCCCTTGTTCCAAGTCCTCTTCTGAATCCACCTTGAATTCTCTGTCAAAGTACATTTGTAGCTGTTTTTGTGTTATCTTTAGCAAAATTTTATTTGCATGCAGTAGTGTCTGATGATTTTTGCATTCTGTTGTGTCACCTCTCTTTGGAATGGGTACAAATTTGCATCTTTTCCAATCAGTTAGCCAGGTAATTTGGCTTCCTAATTTTTTTGCATAGATGAGTGAGTGCCTCCAGTGCTGCATCAGTTTATTGAAATATTTCAATTTGTATTCCATCAATTCTTAGTACCTTGTTCTTTGTCAATGCCTTCAATGCACCTTGGACTTCTTCCTTCAGTATCATCGGTTATTGATAATATACTACTTTTTGAAATGTTTGAACAACAACCATTTTTTTGGTTTAGTGACTCTGTGAATTCCTTCCATTTTCTTTTGATGCTTTCTGCATCGTTCAATATTTTGACTATAGAATCCTTCAATATTGTAAGTTGAGGCTTGGGTTTTTTTCTTCAGCTTGAGAAATGCTAGGTATGTTCTTCCCTTTTGGTTTTCTAACTGTAGGTCTTTGCATATTTTGTTATAATATTTGCCTTTGTCTTCTTAAGCTGGCATTTGAAAATTTCTGCTCAGCTCTTTTACTTCCTCACTTTTTCCATCTGCTTTAGTATTGCTACACTGACATCAAGCTCCATCTCATGTTAGCAATGTTATCCTTCATTACACATCCTCTTCTGAATCTGGCTTGAACCTCTGTAATCTGGCTTGCAACCATTTTTGTATTATCTTTAGCAAAATTTTACTTGCATGTGATTTTAGTGACAGTCTCCAATGATTTCTGCATTCTAATGGGTCACCTCTCTTTGGTATTGTCACAGATATGGGGTTGGCTGAATGTATATGGAAATTCCTTCTAAATTTTAAGACATGATCCTACAACCTAGGCCACAAACTGAACAATCCCCTGTAGGTATACCACAAACACTTCCTTTATATAGTAGACTATAGTCATTTCATTTGCATGATATATTGACCAATCCCTGAAAAATGCATAGCAATCACAGGGAAATTACAGCCCAGGACCAAACAAAAAATATCAAACCAAGTTTTTTGCAGCTTACACAAGAAATGTCAACCAAACTGAAAAAAAGTAACAAACCGTGTGACATAAAACTAGGGCAAATATAATTCCTCAGAATTTAGAGGAAATTTTTCTCAATCTGCTTTTTCAAAGAACCAAGGCAAAAGGTCACATAAAGAAACTCATTTCACCACAGTCCTTATCAGCACTCATTTATCAGGGCCAATGAGATTGGACAGGGGCACTAGGGTCAAGTTGCTTATATTCCTATGACCTACAGAATTGCACTGTCCTATTCTTAGGAGGAGGATTACAGGATTATCTTCATGATGCTATTCCAAGGTTACCATATATTGTAAAAGGAAACAATTATATGTGACTTCTCTGACAATCTTTTGGTGTTCAGACCAAACTCCCTGGTAGGAAATCTGCTTGGAGAGAGGAAGAAGTGGTCTCAAACTGTGTGGTTGAGAGCAAGGAGTGCACTAGTACAGCTGAGCGCTATTGAGTCTTAGTATCCCCATTAGTTTCATATCACAAAAAGCTGCTATAGTGTGGAAGTAAGGAACAAAAGTGTTCAAGATGTTCAAGTTAGAAAACTCACAGCATCAAGGGGTCTCTGGGAGCCTAACCCATTGGTAACACAGATAGTCCTTGAAGCGCAACAATAAACAGATTCATAGACCTTTATTAAACACTCTTAACAATGTCCACAGCTAGTCTTGACTTAGGTGAATGGAAAAAAGGTAGGGCAACACATGTGTCAGAATCCGATTTTTCAAGTTGTTACTACAAAAATGTACCCAAATCAGAATGGTAGTCAACAATAGTAAACCATAGAGATTTACAGTTATCCAAAGAAAATAAAATGCTATTTCAAACAATTAACTTCTGAAGGATGGGAAAGCTCAGTGTCCACTGGACTTTTGAGCTCATAAATAGGTACTGTATATTTCAGTTACATGAGTATTGTGAGCATAGTAGAGTTTGGAGAGAGTTGATTTGTTGTGCATAATAAGGGAAGAAATTGCCACACTTGGGAACATTGGAAGGATCTCTGGTGACACAGTGGTTAAAAGGCTGGCTGCTAATTGAAAGTTCAGCAGTTCAAATCCAAAAGCCACTTTAAGGGAAAAAGATGTGACAATTTGCTTCCATAAAAATTTACAACTTTGGAAACCTTGGGTTGCTATGAGTTGAAGTTTGACTTTATAATAATGGTTTTCAGTTGATTTTACAGCTGGAGAGACATTTTGGCCTAGAGGTGTTCTGGGCTACTGTTTTTCTATTAAGAGAAGGGAAGTTAATTGGCCGTGAGGAGAAAAAAAAAGCATGAACTTGAGTCTGAGAACATAAGAATTCCAAATGGTTCTAGTTGGTACAGCACAGAACATTGGCTAATTAGTAATTCAACAAGATTAAGGTGAAAAGGTAAGAGAAGGAAGAGAAAAGAGTTGTCAGCAAAATGGTGAATAGGGCTATATCCAGTGGACAGACAGCAAGGAAAATGAATGCTCTGAGGAAGGATGATCTAAAGAACTTTTGGAAAGGAGAGTATTAAGATTTAATTTTTAAATGCTTACATTTCATCAGTGTAAGTTGTTCCATAAAACTAGTAAAGTCTGCTGCATATACAAAGGCTTTGAGTGAGTGGCTCTGTGGAAACCCAAGGAAAGAGACTTAGTTCCATGTCTGCATTTACATGGGACTAAACAAGAACACTCTGGCTGCACTTCTTCCAACACTGTTTGTTCTTTGGCAGCCCATGGCACTTTCAATATTCTCCTCCAACACCATAACTCAAAAGCATCAATTCTTCTACTGCCTTCCTTATTCACTATCCAGCTTTCACATGCATATGAGGTTATTGAAAATACCATGGCTTGGGTCAGGCGC
>NW_006408688.1:6310029-6312314 GCF_000296735.1 Chrysochloris asiatica | reverse complement strand
AACCATTTCCTTTTGGTACAGTGACTCTTTGTATTCCTTCCATCTTCTTTTAATGCTTTCTACATCATTCAATAATCCGACCAGAGAATCCTTCAATAACAAATGTCGAGGTTTGAATTTTTCTTCAGTTTCCACAGCTTGAGAAATGCTGAGCCGTTTCTTCCCTTTTGGTTTTCTGACTCCAGATCTTTGCACATTTTGTTGTAGTATTTGACTTTGTCTTCTCAAGTTGACTTTTGAAATTTTCTGCTCAGCTCTTGTACTTCCTCATTTCTTCCACTTGCTTTAACATCTCTATGCTGGAGAGCAAGTTTCAGTGTCTCTTCTGACATCCATTTTGAGCTTTTCCTTCTTTCTTGTCTTCTTAATGACTTTTTGTTTTCTTCCTGTATTATGGAGGGGAATATTGAAAGTGCCATGGACTGCCAAATGAACAAATAGATCTGTGTTGGAAGAAGTGCAGCCAGAGTGCTCCTTGGAGGCCAGGATGGCCAAACTTTGTCTCTCATACTTCAGACATATTGTCAGGAGAACTAGTCACTGGAAAAGGTTATTGTGTTTGGTAAGGTGGAAGGTCAGAGTAAAAGAGGAAAAGTCCCAGTGAGATGGACTGGCAAAGTGGCAGCATCAATGAACTCAAGTGTGACAATAATTGTGAGTTTGGCACAGGACCAGGCAGTATTTCATTCTGTTGTGCATAGGATCACTATGAATTGGCACCAACTTGATAGCACCTAATAGCAGCAGCAACAACAACAACAACAACAACAACAAACAAGAACAGTATTCAGGATAGTAAAATCATGTATAACATAAAGATTTAGGGGCAGAGGTGAGGCTAGGAGAACTAAGCCCTCAGAAATTTTCATAATCCTGTGTCTGAATCTGAGTTTCTTCACTTCTAGAATTGGGGATAGAGAAGTCAATCTTATCTAGATCTCAAGGGCACATGACCCAGCTGACTGTCACTCCAAATAACTCTTATGGCTAATAGTAGAGCCTGAAATCAAGACCATTATAACTTCTTTAGTTTAAAACATTAAAATCTTCTTAAAATGCAGCCACACTTTCTGTAACAGATATTAAATCATTCTTATTTATAGTTGGCTATGAATTAATTGATCAGATTAACTTTAATTTCTGAAGGTAAGTTGTGTTGTTTGTGATAAAAAAGAGAGAGCAGGTCAAGGGGATATTAGGAAAGGAAGGTCCAGGTCAACAAAGACATTTCTGGGAACCAAGGGAGAACAAAGACAGAGAATCTACCTGACTAATATGTGAGTAGAGGAGAGTTGCTGGGAAGATTGAGGAGAATGCAAGAAAGGCAGGGGACCCCCCACCACCCCACCAAAAAATACAGGAGAAAATACACTAACAATACATTTATTTCTTAATTTTTCCCTAGAGCTGCTATCCTTGCATGACTTCAATAACTTACAGTCAAGAAGAACTGTACCTTCAGAAAGGCTGCCCTGAGCGACACTAAAATAACATGACTTGAAATACCCTTCTGGCATTGGCTAGCCAGAAAAACCATAGCTGGGTTTTCAGCACCACAGAGGCAGACTCCAAACTTTCTCCATTGACTCCAAACACATCCTGGGCCCAGCTGGTAGTTATTTTTAGCTACAGTCCTGTTTCCATGACTGACTAGGAACTTAAAACTATGGAACTATGGGAGGATGACAAGGTCTAGGAGCCAAGGCAAAGTCTCCATTTTCAGGAACCCATAACTGCTGGAGAAGATTTGATCCAGCTTTGACCCAGCAGTCTTGTGAGTTCCTGTCTCCCTGTCAAGTGAAGAAAGTATGTTGGCCTTTTGCAGGAACGTAGACATGAAACTGGGAATCAGGAATCCCTGTTGTTGTTAGATGCTGTTGAGTCAGTACTGATTTATAGTGACCCTAGGAAGAACAGAATGAAACATTGCCTAGTCCTGTACCATCCTCACAATCATTGTTACACTGGAGCCCATTGCTGCTGCCACTGTGCCAATCCATCTTGTTGTGGGTCCTATTTTTGAGTGATCCTCCAATTTACCAAGCACAATGTTCCTCTTCATGGACTGGTCCCTCCTGATAACATGTCCAAAGTATGATAGATGAAATCTCCCATGCTACCTTCTAAGGAACATAGTAGCTGTTCTTCCAACACAGATTTGCTTTTTCTTTTTGGAAGTCCATGGGATTTTAATATTCTTCTCCAGCATCTCAACTCAATGCATCAATTCTTCTATGGTTTTCCTTATTCATTATTCAACTTTCACATGCATATAAGAGTATTGA
>NW_006408688.1:6306805-6308379 GCF_000296735.1 Chrysochloris asiatica | reverse complement strand
AGCAAAGAGGAAGGATCAGTAGTTGGAAAATATGGCGTTGGGGACAGAAATGATGCTGGAAATCGCATGGTAGAATTCTGCAAAATCAATGATTTGTTCATTTCAAATACCTTCTTTAGACAGCATAAGAGACTACTATACACATGGACCTCACCAAATGGAATACATAGAAATCAAATTGACTACATCTGTGGAAAGAGATGATAGAAAAGCTCCATATCATCAGCCAAACAAGGCCAGGAACAGATTGTGGACTAGACCATCAATTGCTCATATGCAAATTCAAACTGAAACTGAATAAAATGGAAACAAGCCCATGAGAGCCAAAATACGACCATGAATATATCCCACCTGAATTTAGAGATCATCTGAAGAACAGATTCTACACATTAAACACTAAAGACCGAAGACCAGAGGAGTTGTGGGATGACATCAAGAACATCATATATGAAGAAAGAAAAAATTCATTAATAAAACAAGAAAGAAGGAAAAGCTTTGCCACATCTACTGCAAGAATGAAGATCATTCTTAGCAACCAGACTGTGGACATTCCTTAGAACCTCGACATCAGTATGAAGGGCTGCACCGTCATCGTGAAGGGCCTCCAGGGAACCCTGCGGAGGGATTTCAACCACATCAATGTGGAGCTCAGCCTCCTGGGAAAGAAAAAGAAGAGGCTCCGCGTAGACAAATGGTGGGGAAACAGAAAGGAACTGGCTAGAGTCCGCACCATCTGTAGTCATGTGGAGAATATGATCAAGGGTATTACTCTGGGCTTCCGTTAGATGAGGTCTGTGTACGCTCACTTCCCCATCAACGTTATTCTCCAAGAGAGCGGGTCTCTTGTTGAAATCCAAAACTTCTTGGGTGAAAAATACATTTGTAGGGTTCCAATGAGGCAGAGGTTGCTTATTCAGTATCTCAAGCCCAGAAAGATGAATTAATTATTGAAGGAAATGACGTTGAACTTGTATCAAATTCAGTTGCTTTAATTCAGCAAGCCACAACAGTTAAAAACAAGGATATCCGAAAAGTTTTGGATGGTAGCTATGTGTCTGAAAAAGGAACTGTCCAACAGGCTGATGAGTAAGATATAAATGCTATCCAACTATGGAAACAAGGCCCGAGTGATTCCTCAGACCTACTGGTGGTATTTTTGATGTAATAAAATTTATCTAACCAAAAAAAATAAAAGAAAGAAGGAAAAGGTCAAAATGGATGTCAGAAGAGACACTGAAACTTGCTCTCCAGCATAGAGATACTAAAGCAAGTGAAAGAAATGAGGAGGTCCAAGAGATGAATAGAAAATTTCAAAGTTCAGCTTGAGAAGATAAAGCCAAATATTACAACAAAATGTGCAAAGATCTGGAATCAGAAAACCTAAAAGGAAGAACACGCTCAGCATTTCTCTAGCTGGGGAAACTGAAGAAAAAAATTAAAGCCTCAATTTTCTTTATTGAAGGATTCTCTGGGCAAATTATTGAATGATGCAGAATGCTTCAAAAGAAGATGGAAGGAATACACAGAGTCACTGTACCAAAAGGAAATGGTTAATGCTCAACCGTTTCAAGAGG
>NW_006408688.1:6293268-6305140 GCF_000296735.1 Chrysochloris asiatica | reverse complement strand
GTGTTTTGTTCTAATGTGCATTAAATCGCTATGAATTGGTACTGACTCAATGGCACCTAACAACAACATTCATTTTGATTTCTTTGTATTAAATCTTGTGAATTCAATCTGTAAAGTCGTCTTTCATGTTTTTAAAAATGATATTTGCAATGCACAAGTCATTGTTGTTTTTATTGTTAGATGCCATCGAGTGAATACTGACTCATAGTGACCCTATGCACAACAGAACGAAGCACTGCCCAGTCCTAGGCAAACCTCACAATTGTTGCTATGCCTGAGCCCATTGCTGTTGCTACTGTGCCAATCCATCTCATTGGGGTACTTCCTCTTTTGCTCCGACACTCTACTTTACCAAATATGGTATCTTTCTCCAGGGACTGGTCCCTTCTGATACTATGCCTGAAGTATGAGAGATGAAGGATGGCCATCCTGACATTCTAGGAGCATTCTGACTGCTCTTCATCCAACATATCTGTTTGTTCTTTTGGCAGTCTAAGGAAATTTCAATATTCTTCTCCAACAGTGTAGCTCCAATACATCAATTCTTCTACAGACTTCCTTATTCACTCTCCAACTTTTGCATTCATATGAAGTTATTTAAAATACCATGACTAGGGTAAGCCACACCTTAGTCCTCAAACTGACATCTTTGCTCTTGAATACTTTGAAGAGGTCTTGTGCAGCAGATTTGCCTATGCAATGCTGTCATTTCATTTTTTGACTGCTGCTTCCATGAATATTGATAGTTGATCTGAGCAAAATGAAGTCTTTGACAACTTCAATATTTTTTCCATTTATTTGGATGTTGTTTATTGATCCAGGGTGAGGATTTTTGTTTTCTTTACATTGAGATGCAATCCATTCAGAAGGCTGTGGTCTTTCATGTTACTCAATAAGTATTTTAAGTCCTCTTCACTTTAAGCAAACAAAGTTGTATCATCTGCTTATCACAAGTTGTTAATGAGTCTTCCTCCAATCCTGATGCCACGTTCTTCTTCATATAATCCAGCTTCTTGGATTCTGTGCTCAGCATACAGACTGAATATATATGGTGAAAGAATACATCACTGGTGCACACCTTTGCTAATTTTAAACCATTTAGTGTTCCCTTGTGCTGTTCGAAGAACTGCCTCTTGGTTCCTCATGATCACAATTAAGTATTCTGGAATAATCATTCTTCACAATGTTGTCCTTAACTTGTCATGATCTACACAATCAAAAGCCTTTTTGCATTCAATAAAGCACAGGTAAATATCTTTCTGGTATTCTGTGTTTTCAATCAAGATGTGTGTGAATCTGGCCTGAACCTCTGAATGTTCTCTGTCATTGTATGGTTGCAGCCACATTTGTATTATCTTTAGTAAAACTTTACTCGCATGAGTTATCAATGATATTGTGTGATGATTTCTGCATTCTGTTGGATTACCTCTCTTTGGAATGGACACAAATACAGATTTCTTCCAGTCAGTTTGTCAGGTAGTTGTCTTCTTAGTTTCTTGGCATAAATGAGTGAGTTCTTCCCGTGCTTTGTCAGTTTGTTGAAAGATTTCAGTATATATTTCATCTATTCTCAGTGCCTCGTTCTTTACTACTTCATTTAGTGCACTTGGGCTTTTACCCTCAGGATTATTGGCTTTTGATCATATGTAAGCTCTTGAAATGGTTGAACATATGTAAGCTCTTGAAATGGTTGAACATTGTTTTTTTTTTTTGGTACAGTGACTCTGCGTATTCCTTCTGTTTTCTTTTGATGCTTTCTACATTATTCAATATTTTGCTCATAGAATCCTTCAAATCTAGACTCAGACGTTTTCTTCAGTTTCCCCAGCTTGACAAATGCTGAGTGTGTTCTTCTCTTTTGGTTTTCTAACTCCAAGTGTGTGCACATTTCTCTGTAATATTTAACTTTGTCTTCTTGAGCTACCCTTCGAAATTTTCTGTTTAGCTCTTGTACCTCCTCACTTCTTCCATTTGCTTTGGCATCTCTACACTGGAGAAGAAGTTTCAGAGTCTCTTCTGACATCCATTTTAGTCTTTTCCTTCTTTCTTGTCTTCTTAATGACTTTTTGCTTTCTTCATGTATAATGTTCTTGATGTCATCCCGCAACTCTTCTGGATTTTGGTCTTTAGTGTCTAATGCATCAAATCTATTCTTCAGATGATCTCTAAATTCTGTTGGGATATATTCAAGGTCATGTTTTGGCTTTCGTTGACTTGTTTTAATTTTCGTCAGCTTTAGCCTGAATTTGTTTATGAGCAATTGATAGTCTGTTCCACAGTCTGCCTCAGCTTTGTTTTGGCTGATGATTTGAAGCTTTTCTAGTGGATTTTTTTCCCCATGGATGTAGTCAATTTGATTTCTGTGTATTCTATCTGGTGATGTCCATGTGTATAGTCATCTTTTATATTGATTAAAAAAGGTATTTGCAATGAAAAAGTCATTGGTTTTGCAAAATTCTATCATGTGATCTTCAGCATCATTTCTATCACCAAGGCCATATTTTTCAACTTTTGATCCTTCCTCTTTGTTTCTAACCTTTGTAATACTGTTGCTGGTAATGATCAATTTCAGAGTGAAGAAGTTGGTAAGATTCTTCAGTTTCATCATCACTGACTTCAGTGGTTAGTGCATAAATTTGAATAATAGTGGTATTAACTGGTCTTCCTTGTAGGCATATGGATAGTATCCTATCACACAGTCAGTGTTGTACTTCAAGACAGATCTTGATATGTTCTTTTTGATGATGAATGCAATGCCATTCCTCTTCAATTTGTCATTCTTGGCATAGTACACTATGTGATTGTCAGATTCAAAAAGACTAATACCAATCTATTTTAGATCATTAATGCCTAGTTTATGGATGTTTATGTGTTCTGTTTTTGACTATTTCCAATTTTCTTAGATTCATATTTTGTACATTCCATGTTCTTATTATTAGTGGATTTTCACAGCAGTTTCTCTTTATTTTCAGTTGTGCCTCATCAGCATATGAAGGACCCACAGCTTTATTCCACTTGTATCATCATGGTCAACTCTACTTTGAGGAGATAACCTTTCCTCAGTCACATTTTGAGTGCCTTCTGACCTTAGGAACTCATCTTCCTGCACTATTTCTGACAATATTCTGATGCTCTTCATCATGTTTCAATATTCAATATTCTGGTGCTAACAGTGTTCCGCTGCTATTCGTAAGGTTTTCAGTAACTAAATATTTGGAAGTAGTCCATCTCTCCTTCTTGCTACTCTGTCTTCCTTTGGAAGTTCAGCTGAAACCTTTCCACTATGGGTGACCCTGCAGGTATTTAAAACCCATGACATAGCTCTCAGAATCCCAGCAACACACAAGCCTCCACAGTACTAACACTAACAAATGAGTGGTAGAATAAGTCTTTGGTCTTTTAAAATTCTGTCATTCTATCTCCAGCATCATTTCTGTCTCTAAGGCTATATTTCCAACTATTGATCCTTCCTCTTTGTTTTCAACATTTGTATTTTAGTCATCAGTAATTATTAATACTTTTTTATTTCATTTTTGATCAATTTCAGATTGAAGAAGTTGGTAGAATTCTTCAATTTCATTACCACTAGTTTTAGTGGTTGGTGCTTAAATTAGAATAGTAGTGTATCAACTGATGTTACTTGTAGGCATACGGATATTATCCTATCACAGACAGCATTATATTTCAAGATAGATGTTGAAGTGTTCTTGATGAAGAATGTGATACCATTCCACTTCAATTTGTCATTCGCTGCATAGTAAACCATATGATTGCCAGAGTCAAAATAGTGAATAACAGTGCATTTTTGTTGACTAATGCCTAGGATATTGATCTTTATGCATTTCATTTCATTTTGACAACTGGGCTAACTTCACAATTGTTGCCACACTGAGCCCATTGATGCTGTTGTTTTATCAATCCATCTCACTGGGGTTCTTACTCCTTTTCTATATTCATACTTCATACATTCCATATTCTGTTTATTAAGGGATGTTTATAGTTTTTTTTTCCCCCCTCATTTTGATTTGTGCTATATCAGTAAATGAAGGCCCTGAAAGCTTTATTCCATTCACATCATCATGGTCAAGTCTACTTTGAAGAGGCAGCTCTTCCCCATATTATTTTCAGTGCCTTATAATCTCAGGGGCTCATCTTCTGGTACTATGCTATTATTGTTGTTGTTAAGTGCAGTAGAGTCAGTTCCAACTCACAGCAACATCTGACAATATTCTGGTGTTATTCATATTTTTTCAATTATTTAATATTCTGGTGCTATCTGACAGTGTTCCACTGCTGTTCATAAGGTTTTCTGTGGTTAAACATTCAGAAGTAGTCTGCCTCTTCTTGCTAGTCTGTTTTAATCTAGAAGTTCAACTGAAACCTTTCCACTGTTGGTGATCCTGATAGTATTTAAAATACAGGTAGCATATATTCTGGCATCACAACAGGAAAGCCACAGTATGTGAATCTGACAGACAAGTTGTGGGAGGAAGCCCTGAGGATCCATTAATCCTAAATGATTTTAGTTGGTGGGGCAGAGCTCTGGCTAATGAGGTTTTGCCAGAATGCTAGCCTGGGGCTACCTCTGGTTGGATGAATACTCCATTAAGAGCCCTAGCTGGGCCACTCACCCATGGGTCTCTTAGCCTTTATATATTCATCTTGCTTTTTAATTAGGGTTATCCACACTTTGCAACCAGGCCAATCTTTCCTAGCATATAATGTCATTATCTTCAGAAGTCATCTGTCGTATGTAAGTGTGTGCTGAAAGGAAGAATGGGGCATTCTGACAGATTTAATTCAGTAAATACTGTGACACATAGACCTCTACTCTTTCAAGTGTGTAAGAAATTAGGTATTACTTATTTTTATTTTCCATCCACACTGTTAAATGCCTTTTCAATTACTTTATGTGCATGCAAAACTTGGATAGTGAAAAAGGAAGGCAGAAGAATTGATGTTTTCTAATTTGGTGGCAACATCAATGGGCTTAAGCGTGGCAACAATTGTGAGATTAGCCCAGGACCAGGCAGTGTTTCATTCTGTTGTGTATAGGGTTGCTATGAGTTGGTACCAACTCAATGACACCTAACAACAACAACAATAACAATAAACTTTGGTGTTGTCAAAGTTGAACATGGGGTCCTGGTGTGGCATTGTGGGATAAAGCACTGAACTACAAGGTCAGTTTGAACCTCAAGGTCAGTGGTTCATACTTATGAGTCACTCCTTGGAAACCCCTCCACAGGGTCGCTAAGAGTGGGAACCAACTCAATAGCATTTAACAATAACAACAACAAAAGTTGAACACACGTGAATTGCCAAAAGAATAAACAAATCAGTCTTGGGAGAAATAGAATGAAAATGCTTATTAGAATTGAGAATGAGACTTTCATTCACTTAAACTTTTAGACATGTCATCAGGAAAGACCAAGTACTAGAAAAAGGACACCATGTTTAGTAGTGGATTAGTGAAAGTGAAGAAAACCTATGAGATGGTTTGATATAATAGCTGTAACAATGGACTGAAGCATACCAATAATTATGAAGATGATGTAGGAGTCAGTGGCATTTCATTCTGTTATAGATAAGGCTGCCGTGAGTTGGAACCAACTAGACAGCAACCAACAACAAATCATTATTTTCTTTAAATTGATTTAATTCTGATTTCATGCCCATTCTTATTAGACTGTGAAGATGTTAAACCTTAGGCTTCAGTGGGGCTCACCCCTGCAAAAATGTAAAGGTCCTGGGGCTTGCAAAACTCCAAGATAGGAAAGTCCCTCAGGTTGTCAGACACAAGTTGTCTCTGACTATCACTGAGATACCCATTTGCCTGGTTCTGCGGCTTCTTGGCTAAGGCTGGAAATCCAGGGAAGTTAGGGGACAAAAGTGTTTAGAATCCAGACCTCCTAAGGGCAGTTACACTGTTCCTCCCTGAGTCTCTGTCACCTCCTGAATAGGGTACAAGTTCTGAGGATGACCCCTCCCAGCCACCAGAAATCTGTCTCCTTTCCAGCCACCATACCCCATTCATTTCAGGATACCCTTCAACCATCTAGGATAGAGTCTTGAGTTTCATTCAAGCCTGTTTTTGCTTTTGATCCTACTAAAAACCTGAGACAAAGAATCACAACTCAGTCAGCATTGTTGTTGTTAGGTGCCATTGAATTGGTACTGACTCATAGCCACCCTATGCACAACAGAATGAAACACTGCCTGGTCCTGGGCTAACTTCACAATTGTTGCCACACTCAACTCATTGATGCTGCCATTTTGTCAATCTATCTCGCTGGGGGTCTTCCTCTTTTTCTCTGACCAAACATGATATCCTTCTCCAGTGACTGATCCCTCCTGACAATTAGGGTTCAGGATTTCCATTTGAAATGAAACCACAGGAGGTTAAACGATTCACACAGTATGTGCAAAACCTAGACCAGAGACCAGACCTCCTGATTGTAAGCAAGTGTTATTTCCATGACACCACAGAATGGCAAGTCAGAGAGCATGCTGCAAATGCTGGTGTGAGGCCCAGCAAGCAACAAGCTGAAGGCTCACTTTTGTTTTATCAACAACAATGGGGAAGCTGAATAAAACCAGTTAGTGGAGGGCAGGGAGCCAGGATCCACTTGATTAGATCTTCATTCTTGTGGTTCCCAGCCGGAGCCATGCAGTGGGAGCCTGAATCTGAAGAAGAGGCTGTGTTGCCAATGCAGACAGCACCTGTGTTTGCTTAGTTCTCCAGTCCATTGAAAGCAAACAAGCAGGGGCTCGAGGAAGGCAGGAAAGAAGACTCTCTGAACTTGGCATCCAGTGAGGCCCAGTTTTGCTGAGCGTGAACATTCCTCATCCTCCCTCTGGCAAAGAACTACTCACCCCTTTGTCAGAAGCTTTCTATAAAAGGTGTCCAATTTCAGAGACAAAGGTGGAGTAACAGGGTGCTTGTTGCTTTTAAGTTGGCTTCATATAGTGGGGGGCTACAGAACTACCTCAGGAAAGAGACCCTATTGGCTTTGATGTCCACTTACCCCACTTTTAGGGCATTTCACATCCTTCCAGACACCCTGACACTGTTGCTCAGTATTACGATGCTGCCTAACTTCCTTTCTCCACATTCCACCAGGACCTGAACTTTCCAACCAATATATCAAACACAAAAGGGAGAGCAAAATCTGCCAAAGCCAGAATCTGTGTAAGGAGAAACCTGTCAGAAAAGGAAAACTCAAATACAGTGAAATCTGTGAGAGCCAGAACTGAACAGGCTGCCATTATTTTCCTTTGACAAGGCTCAGACTTACAACTTTCCTATTTTTCATGTTAGTGGAAAATATTTGAGCTTTCCTTCTCTGACAGATTTCCACCTTCTGCAGGTTCTGGCTTTTGCAGGTTTCACTGTATTTTCCACTCAAAGGAGCAATAGAAAAGTGTCAAATTGAATATATAAGGCAGTTGTGTTGAGTACCAACTCTCACAGTTTCATTATACTTTTTTCCTCATTTCCATCAAATTTTTAATTTCTAGATATCATATTGTCAAGACTGGGGAGGTGGTAGTCAGTGTTGTTGCTGTTGTTAAGTGCTGTTGAGTCAAATCCGACCCATAGTGACACTGTATAGGGTTTCCAAGGAGCAGCTGGTGAGCTTGAACCACCGACCTTTCAGTTCGAATGACTTTGCAGTCTGACACCTTAGCCCACAACACCACACCAGGATGCTGGTGGGCCACACCAGGTCAGTAGGTCCACATAAATAATTCATTTTAAGATATAATGAGTCTTAGAACTATTTACATATTTATGGAGTCCTGGTGTGGCACTGTAGGTTAAGCATTTGACTGCAAGGTTAGTTTAAAACACAAGGTTGGTGGTTCAAACTCACCAGATTCTTCTAGGAAATCCTCTTCAGGGTCGCTATGAGTTGGAACCTACTCAATGACACTTAACAACAACAACAGCAACATTTATGGAGTCCTGGTGTGGCACTGTAGTATAAAGCAATGGATTGCAAGGTCAGTTTGAACCACAGGGTTGGCAGTTGAAACCCACTGGTCACTCTTCAGAAACTCTGTACAGGGTTGCAAAGAGTAGGAACTGACTTGAATGCACTTAACAACAACAACAGGAACATTTATATTTAAATGAAATTTTTCAATAGTAGTGTCAACTCTATTAATTCAGAAATTTTGTCAGTTTTGTTCAATATTGTGATTTGAATAAAAATAATTCATTAATGAACAGGAAAACAGACCAATCATAATATGATTTAAAATAATCCTTAAGATAAATATTTAGTAATGTTTCCCAACTTTGAATTGTAGTATTTTGGTATTGTTGAAAGTCACAGCAATAAAGATCTGCTCTTAAGATGGTCTCCAAATTCAGGTGGGATATACGCAAGGACATCTTTATGGTATTCTCTACCTTCAGTCAAGATAACAAACTATGGATATTATTGGAAAAAATGGGAATTTAACAATGCTTAATTGTGCTCATGAAGAACTACATAGACCAAGAGACAGTAGTTACAAAAGAACAAGGGACTACTGAATGTTTTAAAAACAGGAAAGGTGTGCACCAGGGTTGTAGCCATTCACCATACCTATTCAATCTATATGCTGAGGAAATAATCCAAGTAGCTGGATTATATGAAGAAGAATGTGATATAAGGTTTGGAAGAAATTCAACAACGACATGTAATATGCAGATGACAAAACCTTGCTTGCTGAAAGTGAAGAGGACTTGAAAGAAATAATGATGAAAATCAAAGAATACTACCTTCAGTATGGATTGAACCTCAATGTTAAGAAAATGGTAATCCTCACAACTGAACCAATAAACAGCATCAAAGTTACCAGTAAAAATTCAAGTTGTCAAAGACTTCATTTTACTTGGATGACAATCAACACTCATGGAAGCAGCAGTCAAGAAAGCTTCAAAAGACCACTTGAAATCGATCAAGAAAAACAAGTGTCACTTTGAGGAATGAGGTGCACCAGACCCATGCTATTGCATATTCGATTGCCTCATATGTAAAATTTTGCTGATGATAATTAAAAACAGCTACATTGATAAAGAACTACTAGAAATTCAATCCACATTCATAAGAGGATATAGAACTAGTGATATCATTGCTGACATCAGATGGCTCTGTCAGAAAGTAGAGAATACCAGAAAGATAGTTACATGTAGTTTATTGACTATGCAAAGACTATCAACTGTGTTTATCATAATAAGCTATAAGTAACATGGCAAAGAATTGGTATTCCAGAACATTTAATTGTGCTCATGAGGAACCTGTACATAGACAGAATGGCAGTAGGTTGAACAGAACAAGGAGATCTGAATGGTTTAAAATTAGGAAATGTGTGTGCCAGGATTGTATTCTTTCACTATACTTATTTAATCTGTGTGCTGAGCACATAATCTGAGAAACTGGATTATATGAAGTAAAACATGGCAGCTGGATTGGAAGATGATTTGTTAACAACCTGTGATATGCAGATGATGCAACCTTGTTTGCTGAAAGTGAAAAGGACTTAAAATACTGATGAAAATCAAAGACTACAATCTTCAGTATGAATTGTACTTCAATGTAAAGAAGACAAAAATCCTCAAGACTAAACAAACAAATAACATCATGATAAATGGAGAAAAGATTGAAGTTGTCAAAGACATCATTTTGCTTGGATCCCCAGTTAACACTCATGGAAGCAGCAACCAAGAAATCAATGGATGTATTGCATTAGGCAAATCTGCTGCACATGACTTCTTTAAAGTATTCAAGAGCAAAGATACCAGTTTGAGGACTAAGGCGCACCTGACCCATGCCCTGGTTTTTCATTGGCCTCATATGAGTGTGAAAGTTGGACAATGATTAAGGAAGACCATAGAAGATTTGTATTTGAGTTATGGTGTTGGAGAAGAATACTAAAAGTGCTATGGACTGTCAAAAGAACAAACAAATTTGTGTTGGAAGAAGTTCAGCCAAAATAAACTGCTCCTTAGCAGCCAGGATGGTAAGACTTCATTGCTCTTAGTTTGGACATGTTATCAGGAGAGACCTGTGCCTAGGAAAGACATCATGCATGGTAAAGTGGAAGATCAGTGAAAAGGAGGGAGACTCCCAACGGGATGGATTGCCACAGGGTCAGCAAATATGGGCTCAAGGGTAACAACAATTGTGAGAATAGTGCAGGATTCGGCAGTGTTTCATTCTGTTATGCATAGTGTAGCTCGAGTTGGAACTGACTCAGCAGCACTTAACAAGAACAACAACAGCATATATATGGGAAAGCTGGACAGTGAATAAGTAAGACTGGAAAGGAATGGAAGTATTTGAATTATGGTGTTGCCTCAGAAGAATATTGAAAGTACCGTGGGACTGCCAGAAATACAGCCAGAATGCTCCTTTGAAGTGAGGATGCCAAAACTCCATCTCTTGTACTTTGGACATGTTTTTAGGAGGAACCAGTCCCTGGAAAAGGAAATCATGCTTAGTTTAGTTGAAAGTCAGGAAAAAAGAGAAACACCCCCAAAGAGATTGATGGACACGTTGGCTACAACAATGAGCTCAAATAATTGTGAGGATGAGCTCAGGATTGGGCAGTTTCATTCTGTTGTGCCTAAGTCCTCTGTGAGCCAGATCTGACTCTATGGCATCTAACAACAACACAACACCATGCTCAAGGTCTTATTTTGGCTTGCATGGACATGTGTTCATTTTCTTTAACTTCAGCTTGAACTTGCATATGAGCAATTGATTGTCTGTTCCAGAGTTGGCCTCTGGTCTGCTTTTTCAATAATATTGAGCTCCATAGTCTCTTTAGACAGATATAGTCAATAAAATTCCTGTGTATTTCATCTGGTGAGTTCCATGTGTATAGTCGCTGTTTTTTTTTGTTTTTTGTTTTTTTTTTTGCAATGAGTACATAGCCAGTTTTGAAAAATTCTTTCTTGCGATTTGCATTGTCATTTCTATAACCAAAGACCTTACTTTCCAACTACTGATTCCTCCTCTGTGTTTCCAATGATCACTTTAATAATCAGCAATAATTATCTATCTTGATTGCTTATTTAATCAATTTCAGACTGAAGAAGTTGGTAGAAGTGTTCAATTTCATCACCAGTGGCATTGGTGGTTGGTGTGTAAATTCAAATAATTGTATTAATACAGTTTTCAATTTTCCTGAAACTTCTTCCTTGTAATTATCCTGCACCCTTTGAGAAAATTTATCAAGATTATCGCTTTGTAACCTCCATAAACAGTCTCCATAACTTTCTGAGCTGACCTCTCTGCCTTGAATTTAACTGACCTAGCAGAGCCTCTTGAAAGTCACTGTTTTGATTGTATCTTTCTTTGAAAGCATCCCAATACACATGTTTCTGAGACAACTTACCTGCAGATAACCAGTTACCACAGAGAAATGCTTAAGCACATTTGTCTGGCACAAACCTGTACATGTACGAATCAGAACCTTAGTAGCAATACTTTTTGACTGACCCTCACACCATTGTAAATAAAAGTTCAGTTAAAACCCAGTATGTTAACTTCACAACACTAATGATATGAAGTATGAAGTTCATTTTGCCAAAGAATGTGATTTTGAGAGACCTCTTGGTTGTCAGTGACCTTATCTCTCCTGATAATATCCCTTTTGCCTTATGTACCTTAATTTCTTTGAAGCTTAATATATGATTTATTTTCTGAATTCAAATAAATTAGAGCTAAACTTATGAAATTATACACTCTTCTGAAACAGTGTTTTTCATCGTTTTTGGAAGGAAGATGCTCCCAAGAAGATAGATTGGCACTGGCAATAACAATGGGCTCAAATACAACAGTGATTGTGAGGGTGGCCCAGGACCAGGCAGTGC